>NC_041385.1:212371759-212413393 GCF_002162155.2 Triticum dicoccoides | reverse complement strand
GAGAACCTCCGTATCGGCACCATGAGTGTCGCGGCTAGCGCTGAAGCAAGGAAGAAGAAGCAAGTGGAGCAGGAATTGATGGGCGATGGGGACTCCGCCCTCTCCTCATTTATAGCAGGAGAAGGCCAACCAGCGATCCCCACGATCACATGTAATGATGACCTTTCTCTGCATGTCGCAAGGACTCGTCAAGTCGAGAAGTTGCCGAGGCAGCGTGGGGAAACGGAGACACCCACGTCCCATCAATCGCCACGCGTCAACCGAGGCCACAAGCTGTTGGGGCCCGCGGCGCTCCGCACTTGCCCTTTGCCTTTGCCTCCAAGCCAAGTCCGAGCGTGCCTTCGGCCCGAGGGCTACTGTCGGCATCCTGGGAATGGGGGTCCCCAGACTTGCCTGCCTGCGGCCCACAGTGTGGCTCCACCGCGGGCCTGTACGACCCATCTTCACCAGCAAACACTCAAGAACCTCACGAGGCGGACGATGCAAGACATCTTTGGGGGAGGCCTCACCAGGCTGGCTCGCGAGGGGCGAAGAGATCAAGGGAAGGGGAACCTCGTGATGACCGGGGCCAGGCGGGCGCCAGCGCGCACAGTGTCCTCATTTCCTCTTTGGTGCTAAAGAGGCAAGCGCAGGCGAGGAGTCCCGAGGCATCAGGCAAAGGTTTCCATATCAGTGCAACGAGACCAACACCAGCTGGACAGTAGGATGAAGGTCACCGTGGAGCCCAGGACGGCGTCACCACCAGAGCCTTTGGCACGCGAAGACCACCTTTAGTCAGGATAGCTTGTACTAGTTGTCTCCCTTCAAATTTGGCCGTTGTGGCATTCCTTCCCGCCAGCATTTGGAAGAGGACCAGGGATTCTATAAATAGGGCTACCCACCACAGTAGGAGAAAACTGATCTGATGCCATTCAGATCATCCTCATCCACACAAACTCGCCAAGCACAAGAGCACCTCTCCTCAGGAAGTTGTTCTTTCCTTGCAACTATTCTTCCTCAGCCCAAGAGGCAATCCACCACACCACACTGGAGTAGGGTATTACACCACATCGGTGGCCTGAACCAGTATAATCTTGTGTCCATTTGTTCTGCGAGTTCGATGCGCTGAGCCTTGAGATCGCGGTGAGGGAGAGTGATTGGGGGAGGAGAGATCTTCTTGCGCACCCCAGTGTTTGAACCTCAAGGGTTTTGCCGGAACCTATAATCCGACAGAGGCTCAACATGGGGGTTCATCAAGGTTTCCTTTCATTCTTCATTCGTTCTTCAGGATTTCTCTTGAAGTTAAGATCCGCCAACTTTACTCTAAAATAAACATGGTGTTCAACACATGTCTTGTTTTGAGGAGTTCAAGCATTCTTCATCTTGCATTCCGAAGTGCAACTCTTTCTCTCTTATCATCTGAGGTGGTGCTATGTCATTATTGACAATTTCCCTTCGTGATTCAAGTTGTCAAGAATGAGATATTTTAAATCCATCATTTTCTCTTTCTTCGGGAGATTGTTTCAACCTATCAATCCCTCCATTGGATTTATCTTCGTAAAGATTTCACCTAAAGCCTTCCCTAAGGAATGTCGCTAATTATGCTTATTAATGAACCAAGTTTCCTCCTATTCTCGCGGTGAAAGAAGTTTTCCATCTCTTTGGTGCTCTCACTCAAATCAATGGTTTCCGTTAGTGGCGCTTGTCACCTCATAATGTTGAGATGTTTCCCTAAGCCCACAACAAGCTTGTTCTTTTCGTTGTTGATTTTCCAACAACTCCGTTCAATCCTTCTTTATAAGGATGATTTTCAAATTCAATTGTGGTAGAAGATATAATTTTCTTCTCAATTCATTTCTTTCCATCGGTCCAACTTCTATTCTTTTGTTGCGGAGGCATGGTGTTGTTGCTCTCTTTGACCCATTGCCTCATTTTGTAAAGATCATGTTCTTTTCCTTGCTTTTCCGTTCAACAGGAGTGTTGTGTCCTCTATCCAAGTTCTTTTTATCTTATCAAGTCTTGCCTCTCTTTTCAACTGGAGTGCTGCCTAAATCTTCCTCTCTCATCTCGTTTTAACCGGAGTGGTTTCAAAATCTATCTTGTCCTTTGAGCTCTTGGTTCTCGTTGTATTCCTTGCTCCCCTTCCTAATGTGATGTTCTCAACTTTGTAAATCTCAATCGTCTTGTTTCTTTCAAGTTGTTCAATCACCAAGGTTCTTTGGTTTCATTCTTTTGTCAAGAAGCAACTTTGTTTTACCTCTTCCTCTTCCGCTTATCTCCGGTGCCATCCTTAGATCTCGGGACGAGATCTCTTGTAAGTGGGGGAGTGTTGTGACGCCCCGAGGCCGATGCTCGAGTTGCCTTCCATTTATTTTGTGGTTGCCATGTATGGATTGCCATGATTGTCATAATAAATTGTTGCATCATCATGCTTGTGTTATCTTTTATTCTCACTTTGTGCATTCCAACTTCATGTATGTTGCCATGTGCATTTTCATCCATCATGTTCATGATTGCTTCCTTGCTTGTGATGTTTGTTTTATTATTATTATTTTTTGCATCATGCATTCGTCTCCATATGATTGTTGTGCTTGTTTTCTTTTGCTTGTTCATGTGCATTGCAACTCATTCTTCTTGTCCTTGATCCTTTCTCTTTTACTTATTGCTCAACTTCAACTTGGATTCACCCAAGTTTCTATCCCATCCAAACTTCTCCTTTCTTCTTTATTCCATTTATTTTTCTTGTGACATTTTTCCTGTTCGAAAAAATGTTCCCTGTCCCTATAAATCCAAAATGATGCCTACACCCTCTCTGCCAGGCTTCATCCCATTTGGAGTTTTTTTGGTTGGGTTCAAAAATGGCTCATGTTTGAATTTAATTCAAACTTGGATTATTTTTCTACCTCTAAAAATTGCCAGGGCAATTTATTCAAATAGCACATATTTCCAGGAGTAGAGGGATATTTTTATATCTCTCATATTACTTCCCCAGCCCTCTGACCTTTTCCATTTTGTGTTCTTTGGATTATATACTTGGAGAAAGATTCTGAAGAGGAAAAAGAAAGAGGCCTTGCCTTGCCGCTGCACTGGGCCTCCCTGCGGCCCAAGCCAATCCACCGCAGCCACTACAAAAAAAAAGACACATCCGTGACATTTTGGGCCGAACGAAAATATTTTCTGTCATACTTATGACACTTCTATGACGATAATTGTGACAAAACCTGTCAGGGATATACCCCACGGTATGACCCGACCGGAAGTATGACCCGGTCGGGCTTGGCGTTTTCATTGGTAACCTGCTGGAGGACTGGTGACTCACAAGTTTGGCGGCTCACTGGTCTGACGACTCATAAGCCTGGAGATTCACTAATGGCCCCGACGGCGGGTCAGACGGATGACAAAGCCCAAGGCCCAGAAGGCCGACTTGTGTATGATGGGCCGGTTTAAGAGGAAATCATAATGAGTTTTCCCTTCAGGGGGCAGATTAGGATTCCACTTGTAATAGACTAGTCCTAATCTTAATAGGACTCCACATGTAACCCGCCCCTTCAACTTATATAAGGAGGGGTAGGGCACCCCAAGAGGGATAAGCAAGAAGAAACAATCTCTAGGGGTAGACACAAAGAGCCGGCCAAGCCGGCGACTCTCTCATGATCATAATGAGACCTAGCCACAAACAGCATGTAGGGTTATGACCGGATGATGTTTCCCGGGGCCTGAAGCTGCCTAAATCCTTGTCTTGTGTTGCGTCTGTCGATTCCGCCCAACCCCTCTCAAGCTACCACATAGATGCGTTGGCCTCGCGACTAAATCCTCACACTAAGGACGTCTGCCGTGACAATTCCACGACAGTTGGCGTCCACCGTGGGGCCTGCGCACGGTGGTGTTGAGTTCTTGAAGGGATTTGTCACAGGGAGTGAGAAGTTTGCAATTTTCCGGTTCGACAAGCCGGCGTGGAAAAATTCACATTAACTATGAGTTCATTGGTCAAGATTGACGAAGTGTGCTGCGACGGCGGGCATGAGATTGAGACTATTTAGGGTTAATTGTTGTGCGGCCGCCTCACGCGCGTGGAGATTCCGCCGAGTCCGAGTTAGCCTGGAGCGATTCATCATGACGTAGGTCGATGGATAAGGAATTTTTGGCTACGGTGCTACAAGTCCAGGGGGCGTCAATCGAAGCTATTGTTTATTCCCGGCGAAGAACAAAAACAGGCCAACTACTCCCGTCAAGATTAATCGTGCGGTATTACTTGTGTACTACTATTCGTCAGGAAGATACGCTGCCGATCAGATCCACACGCGCGCAGTCAAACACAAAATCGGAAATCAACCACGACTGAGACGGATTGGTCAATCCGGCCATGACTTGGAGAAGGACCCAAGCATGATCACGGACTCGGACGACTCTGGTTGCGCATTGAGTCCCGTCGCCTGCTCCAAGCTGTCACCGTTCGGACTGACCGCCGCCGTCGCCGTATCTCGCTCTGGCCTTGAGCTGCCCGCGTTTGTTGCAAGCCGCCGTCGCCGCGCCTCGCTGTGGCTTTGAGTCGCCTCGCAAGCCGCTCGCCTCTGCTGTAAGCCCAAGATAAGAAGAGCTAGCATGAAATACTCTTGGACAGAGCTAGCGCATTCAACGTTTGTAATCAAAAGTGTGATTAAACTTTAAGCGGACAGCTGGCATGAAATACTCTTGGACAGAGCTAGCGCTCCCGAAGGAAACTACAACTAGCCAATAGCCATGCATGTGCGTGATAGAGCACATTTGCCAAAAGTGGTGGATTAGAAAGCATCTTTTCAAGAAAAAGCAAATCAATGGGATATGTCCATGAAAGTCAATGCCTCTACGGGTTGTCTAGGATATACGCGACTGGGGATATATACCAAAATCAGGCTGAGACTATCAATATTGCTGCTCCAAACCGGATTCAATTCAGATGGATACGACCCAGACACGGATGGTCCACGGGCTCGTGCTCCACCTATGGCCTGCTTTGTGACCCGCCGTCTCTCGGCCGCGCCAAGGGCCGATCATACCTCTGCCCGGCTTTCGTCACATTCCACTTGTGCCCTCAAGCCGGCTCGGCCGCCTCTGATGACTGGCCACTACCGGCGCTGCAACACGCCGTCCCTGCTCAACTTCCTCCGCCAGCTGCTGGAGTGCTAATGGGTTCAAGCAGCCGCGGCCCATGGGCGTCTCAAGTCACTACGGTCCACGGCCACCTTGATCTGCCCCCGTGCGAGCTTGCGCCCACGGCCCTGAGCCGCCGCGCTGAGAGCCGCCGCCCGCCTTGCCTCACGAATCGCCTTCGCTACTGTAAGCCACCGCCGGCTCAAACGCAGCAGCGCCAAGCCACGGTCCGCCTCAAGTCGCCGGTGCCCTTCTGACATGGCCACATGTCTGCCGCTGGTGCGCCCTCACGCCTTCCTGAGCAGCCGTCCCACGGATTCGCCTCATCAACCGCATATTGCCGTTGCTGCGAGTCGCCGGTACGCCTCCGAACTGCGTCGTACCATTGTCAAGCCGCCCCTGCCTCTATTGTCATCACTTGCCCATGCCTGTGAGCCGTCTCGCGAGAATCAATTGATTTTTCAAGCATTGCATACGAGAGATCAAAGTACTGAGAGTACTACTTCACAAAAGCGGACAAGACAATGGATAAATATTAGTACTGGTATACGTACTCAACTCACCAAGATCCAATGTGGAGCCCGTGCACTACTTCGTCAGGAGAAAACCAGGGAATCATCAGTTTTTCATCTGCTGCAAATAAACCGGCTGAAGTCTAAGGAAGAGACAGTTGACTACAACAAGTATTGTGAAGGTCAGTCAGTTGACTCTCGAAGTGACGTCGCTCCGTGGATACAGGTCTCATGCGTCCCCGATGGAGGTTGGGCCAGTGTCCACCTTGCAGACCCACGTACTGCATACTAAATCTGGTAGAAGCCTGCAAAAAAAGGAGGAGGAAACCTGCTACGTGCATGAATTATGCGGCCAGAGTGCTAATCACATGCGTATACTATTCACTTTCCATGCACCTCCAATACCTCACGCACGGTTCAAATTGGAGTGTTGGTCGTACATCCAACGACACAGACGTACTGGTCCAGCATTATTGAACGCCGGTGTCTGCATTCGACCAACAAAACATCAGGTGATATCTATCCAGTTTACTTTTTATCAGTATTTGTTAATTTTTTATGAAAACAAACACTCTGCCCTATAGTGTTGTTATACGCAGGTAAATTATTCGTTACAAAAGTATTGATATACCGCGAATATGGAGCATGCGCCAGCATCATTTTTATGGGTGTTCGTCTGTGTCGTGCAACTTCACGGACACGCATGTAAGCCGCCGCCCCCGCGGTCCGGTCTACATCAACACGCCAACCGACTCGCCCATCAGCACCGCCTTACAATGCCACGGACAACTTACCTGTCCGCCCCTGCAGCCGACTCTCCAGTCCATGCGGCTTACCGCACCCACGATTGACTCACCCGTCCACGCTGGCTTACAATGCCGTGGCCGACTCGGCTGTGATTGGTTTCAGCTTCACCGTGATGATCATCACCTCCGTGGTGGATAATTTCTGGCCTGACATATCAGGTGAAATCAATCCAGTAAATTTTTATATATTATATATTGTTTTCCTTAAAAAGAGCAATTACTATGGCTTGCGATGTTTCTGATATAGGACAACTGTTCACTACATCAATACGACGTGGTTGACTCGCCAATCTATGCAGTTTACCACGCCTGCGATTGACTCGCCCCTCCACACCGGTTTACAACGTCGTGACCAACTCATCTGTCTGTATTGCTTCTGATGCTACGATCGTCTTTACTGCCTGTCTCTCGCGGCCTGGTCTATATCAACATACTGGGCCACACCTGTTTGCGTGAGCTGATTATTGAATATGAGCAAGTCACTGCTTGGGAAGCCTGGTTTTCTTCCAACAACTTGGAGGAAAATTATCATGTGTTATCAGCCGTCGTCTGCACTAGACGGCTCAATTGGCAGGCGCACAAGTCGCCGCCACTACAGTTTGGTTAACTTCAAAACATCCAGTTGGAAGGAACCATTGGCCGAGTTGCTGACACGGCTCATACGGGATCATTTATAACTCGCCGCAGTCACCTCAACATTCTGTGGATTCACATCGCGCTATCAACACCAATGATATACACCTTATGCTATGGTCAAATATGGAGAATCTCAAAGACAACTCCTCGAGCCGCCTTGAGACTCAGGGGCTACGTGGACATGGCTCAGTAAATATTGCCAGTTTAAAGGCCGTCGGAAAATTTTCGGCTCAAAATGAAGAATTCCGGTTCAGAATCCGGTTCAAGAGAAATTTGTCTCTTACAAAGCTTTGAAGCTCTCAATATCCGGTTCAAAATCCGGTTCAAAAAGAATTTCTCTCGCAAAGCTCGAGTTCTCAGGAAAAATTAAAGGGACCAAAGAGAGTCTGTTACAAAGCACAGCTCAAACATAGGTACCCTGCTTTAATGACCATTGGGAGCTGATCGTATTCGAATTTAGCTTAACCCTTTTGGTCTGACCCTGATCGTATTCGAATCAGAGTCGTTAAATATTCTCATGATCACTAGGGGGCTTCCTGTTCAAACATAGGTCGTATTCGAACCAAAGAGAACATAGATGTCGGTACCCTCTTGATCGGCACACTGCCGAGCTCACTAGGGGGCTTCTTGATCATATTCAAATCATAGCTTAACCCCTTTTGGGAATCGACTTTGATCGTATTCGAATCAGAGTCGTTAAAAAACTCTCAAGACCGTTAGGGGGCTTCCTGTTCAAACATAGGTCGTATTCGAACCAAAGAGAACATAGCTGTCGGTACCCTCTTGATCGGGCAACGCCAAAGCCACTTGGGGCTACATGATCGTATTCGAATCCTAGCTTAACCCCTTTGGAACGGTTTACTGATCGTATTCGAATCAGAAGCCCTGATTGTTTCTTCTTATTTGGTTTAAGTTTTATTTGAGCACAACCTTTATTTGACTTGAGACTTTTTTGTTCCAAGATCTAAGTGTAAGTGTGGTTTAAATTTAACCCGGCTTGATTTTGGATGATAAGTCGCCAACACATGGGAATCATCATATCTTTGGAAGTGTTGGTCTTCACAGATTGGGTTATCACCTTTACTGTTCGAGTCACATAAACCGGCAGTACAAATTCAATATCACAGTGGTTATATGTGAGATATTATGACCCACCCTGCGGTAAACCGCCCAGCTTGATTATGGATGATAAGTCTCCAACATATGACAACCATAAATATTTGGAAGTTTTGGCTTTTAAAGATTAGGTTATCACCCTTACTGCACAGGTGTCATAAGCCGGCAGTACGATTCAATATCATAGGTATGATATTGTTTATACATGATTATGTTTAAACCGGCCCTAGCTATGGACTTTAAGGCACCGATATATTTTGGATTGCGCCATTGGAATCATGCGCTTATCAATCATTGGATTATTGCCCTTATTAATTCGGCGATGTAAGCTGGCAGTATGAGCCAATTTCTACAGGTATGTTTTCTTGATTATATAAATATGCAAGGTTGGATAACCCGCCCTGGCTTTTGACGTTAAGTCACCAATATGTTTAGGCTTGAATGGCCTTAATCCTAGTCTTTTCCATAATTGCATAAAGACTATATTATGTTTGGGTTGTTACCCGCCCTGGCTTTGATGTTAAGTCGCCAGGGCATATGTTGTTTAAACTCTGTCCAGGATTTGCAGAAATATGACTTACATAAATGGTTATGTTCAAGCTCATTATCAAAATTGATGCTTCAAAATGATTATCCATTCTGGATTTTCTCAAAGGCTATAAGCCGCCGGGTTATGAAATTCCGGCTTACAATGAATGCGCATTAAGTCGCCATCGGCCAAGAGCCACCGAATATTTGAACTTCGGATCTACTTGTCAACCGATAAGGTATTCAAATTTCTAATAGCCAAAACTTGGCTGGATTTTCATGATGATATTGAATGATTGAGGTTTTTCATACCGGGTTATATTATTCAAATCTTGAATAGCCAACAGGGCTGGATTTTTTTAATTTATGGTTATCAATATTATGATGGAGGTCTTTAAAGTCGCTTCAGCGCAATGGCTATTATTTTATCAATGGATATGATTTATTCTACAATAGATGTAATAGTCCCGAGTCACTGCAGGCTTACGACCTGGCACTTGGGGCTACATTATTCAGATTGAGATCATATCAAATATGCAAGTCCCATGTTACTGCCAGCATGCACCATGGCACTTGGGAGCTAATGCAAAATCATTTTTTGCTCAAGTTATTGAAGACCCGACTCATCTCATTGTAATGAGCCGGCCCTTGGGGGCTACCAATTGCTCCTGTCAAAAATTCAAGGTACACAAGCATTAATCCATTATATTGAATAGTCCACTACTCTGTTGGTAGAGTACAAAGCTCTTAACCTTGTGGACGTGGGTTCAAGCCCCATGGTGGAGATTATATTACATGATGTTATTATCAATAAATTATATACAAAGTCCCAGCTCAGTATTATCTTACTGAGCCGGCCCTCGGGGGCTACACGTTGCTGCTCAAATCTACATGATCATAGTTACAAAGTCCCTACTCATTATTGCATAATGACCCGGCCCTTGGGGGATACACTGGTTGAAGTTTTTATGAGCATAAGGCAATTACAAGTCCCAGGTTGCTGCAAGCATGACAACCCGACACTTGGCGGCTACAGGTGATATGCATATAAGGGAGGAATAACTTCAAAGTATTATATTATTAGCGGAGAAATCTGCAAAGTTTATGACCCGGCGTCATCACAAGATTAACCCGGCATCATCAACAATTACATGACCCGGCATCATTTGTTTTAACCCGGTGAAAGAACATGCGGTGCCCCCATGTTTGGTTTTGGTAATTGATGACAATCTCTATGGACTAATGGTTGCCTTGAGTTATATTTGAAGGGTTTGTCCATAGGATTTTCTTGCAGTCCATTTGTTGGTTTCAAGGAGAGTTTGTGATGACCACCGTGCTATTAAGCAATTATCCAAAGATTGGTCATGTGAGTGTTGAGCTTATTGCAAGCATGTCTTGAAGAAAAAGATTGTGTGATCATTCATGTTTACCTTCAAGACATCATTCAAATGAAGAGAGTTGGAAAGATTCAACACACAAAGCACACAAGATGTATCGAGGGATCAAGTGATCCCATGGTATGGTAAGCATTGTCCATTACGCTTTGTGTGCTAACCCATGGTCTTCGTGAGAGTTCTTTGTGGGGTTAGGTTGTGGTGTGCAAGTTCAAGTGATGCATCACGAAGAGATCAAGTGCTTGAAGCTTGCCGTCCATTGTGGTGACAAAGGACTTGTGAAGATGAGCGGAAGAGTGTCTCACCCATAGTGGAGTATGGGGGAGCAATCAACTAGTCTTCATCGAGTCAACGCAATCAAGAAGGGTGGTCCGTCTTGAGGAGGAGTAGATCGTCTTCATCTAGCTCAAGTGGACTTTGTGCAAGGCAAAGGTTTGCCCTTGGTAGGTTTTCTATTTTACCAGTCTCATGGTAGTTGTGGGAGACCGGGTTATAGGATCGATTGCCGTACTATCAAGGGGGGCTCTCGATGAGTTGCTTGATCGTATCGTTCGTAGAGAGCTCAAACCATTGCTTCCTTGCATCATCCTTATTGGTTCTTGTTTGGTTCTTATCCTTGTGAGATTTGGAGCTTGTGGTCATTTTTATGACAAGCTCGAGTTCATCGATGTAACACCCCGGTGTAATGATGCTACAGTAACCCCTGGGATAAGTTAATCTTTTTGCTAAGCATGTGCCTGATCATTGTTGTCTCATGTTCTTTCAAATTCCATTTGAATTCAAATTCAAATTCTGTGTGAAATTCAAAATGCTCAGACATGAACACAAAAATGTTCATCATGTGCCAAATAATACACAACTAATATTGGTGGTGAATCAACATTTTTTTGCAAAAGGTTTAAGTGGCCTAAGCTACTTAAAGCAGGGACCTAAGCAATAAATTAAATGCCCTTTTTAATTTATAAAATTGGCAGCTTTTCCAAAAGCCTCCCACCCTTTTTTTGGTAGTGCAATATACTTCTTTGAAATTATTTTGGCCAATGGCATAATTTTTGCAAAGTCTTTAATGGCTAAAAGAAAAAGGCAAAATGCTGCTGAAAAAAAAACAAAAGAAAAAGGAAAAGGCCCCCCCCTCAACTGGGCCGACTGGCCCAGCTGGCCACCGTGCCCCCCCCATGGGCCTCGGCCCACCTCAACCAGCCGGCCCCGCTCCCCGCACTGCGCCCCCTTCCTGTTCCCCCGGTGCGCGCCGCTACAGGGGCGCCGTCCCCGCCGGACCCGCCTCGCCGGCGACGTCTGGGCGAGGGGATAAGGCTTGCGCCTCCCCGACGCCTTGGCCCCCACGCCTCCCACTCGCCCACTTGCCACTCTTGCTCCCTCTCCCTTGCTCGCTCCGCCCTCCTCTCCTCCAGATCCGTGGCCCGAGCGCCCTCGCCGCCGTCCTCCATCGTTGTCGCGGCCACCGGCGACCCCGCGCCCGCTGACCTTGTCGGTGACCTCCGCCATCGCCCTCTCCATCGACCGGTGGCCTCGGCTGGAGTTGGGGAGCACCGAAGCGCCGGATCCCTTTCGTCCACATCTCCGGTCGTCGCCGCCCTTCTTCGTCTCCGGCGCCGTCTCTGCTGCTCCTAGTCACCCAACGGGCCACCGTGTGCCTCCAAGGTGAGCTCCGGCCCCCTTTTCCCTCTCCTCGCGCGTCTCCTCCTCCACCGTAGCTAGCTCGCCCGCAAGCCGAGCTCCGCCGTCCGCCATTGCCGTCGTAGGGCTCGCCACCGAGCTCCTCCGCTCGAGCTAGTAGCTCCGACGAGCTCCTGGAGCGCCGTAGACCTCGCCCAGCTCCTTCGTTCGCCAAAACACGCACTGCAACACCGATCCCGACAAGGTCCCGAACCCCACCGCCGCCTCCACTCGTCGCCGACGCAGTTCCGGTCACCCCCACGTCCAACCGACCACACCATGCGGCGCGGCTTCGTCTCCTCGTTCGAACGCGCCAAGTCCCGGGCCAAATGACCCCCTGTGCGCGATTCCCTGCGAAGTCTGGCGAGCCCCGCCACTGTTTTGGTCGCCGGCGGCGAAACCCCGATGCCGCCGACGTGGCACACCTGGGGCCCGCCTCTGGGTCACTGCCCGTGGGCCCCCTAGCCCCAGTTGACCACGTTGACCGTGGTCAACTGTGCTGACTGGGCACACAGTGTCTCTAACACGCGGGCCCCATCACATATTTTGTTAAATAAACATTTTTCTAAATAAAAACAATTAATTAAAACGTTAGTTAAATTAGTTAGTTAGTTAGTACTAACTAGTCACTGACTGTTGGGGCCCACGCGCCCTAACTAACCCTGTTAGTTTAGTTAAGCCTCTGTTAGACAGAGAGGCTGACAGGTGGGTCCCGCTTATCAGTTTGACTGGTCAGCAGAGCTGACGCAGTGCTGACGTCACTGCTGACGCAATAAACCTTTTCTGCTTTTAAAATAATTCAGAAATTGGTTTAAACATCGAAAATCCGTAACTTTTAATCCGTAACTCGGATGAAAATGTTTTCTACATGAAAGTTGCTCAGAACGATGAGGCGAATCCGAACACGCAGTCTGTTTACCTGTCAGATGCCTCTAACTATCTGAACATGAAACTTCCCCCTCCGGTCATCTATCTGACACAGGTCCGGAACCGGGAAAACATTCCCTGTTGAATTTCCCCTTCACCTATATCGTGTAGCCATACGTTAGGTCACACCCGGCGCAGCTTATTGCCACGATATGCTTTGTGATGCTATGTTTGCTTTATATTTACTGTTTCTTCCCCCTCTTCTCTCTGGTAGACCCCGAGACTGATGCTGCCCCTGTGATCGACTACGTCGACGACGACCCCTCCTTGCCAGAGCAACCAGGCAAGCCCCCCCTTTGATCATCCCGATATCGCCCATTCCATTCTCTCATGCTTGCATTAGATTTTGCTATTGTTATTGTTTGCTCCTATTCTGATGCATAGCCTGCTTTTGTAACCTGCTTATTGTTGCCTTACCTGCTTATCCTAAACTGTTTAGTATAGGTTGGTTAGTGATCCATCAGTGACCCCCACCTTGTCCTTGTTGCCCCTGCCTCATCATTGAAGACCCGATCAACGGGATCGAAGACCAGGCCCCGACACCGCACATCACTTTCCCCTTAGTTGCTCGACACTGCTGGGTTACTGTCGAGTGCCGAGGGTGAGACCTCTACAGCACTTCTGATGTTAACCCTGTAGTGTAGCTATTCGGTCGTGGTCATCGAGGGTGATTCCGCCTTAACCACTTCCGATACGACTCTGTCGTGCAACCCCTCAAGTGTGAACCTCGGGGGTGATTCCTCTTACGTCACCTTGATGATTACATCGAGTGGAGTTCACCGGGGGTGATTCCTCGGGTTTTCCCCTTGATGTTTGGACACACGGATACTTGGACCTTACAACTGTTACTTGAAAAGGCGGGTCGACCCTGAGGGGTACCCGCGAGTGATGTGGAGTCGGGTGATAGGACCACGATGTCGCCTAGAGGGGGGTGAATAGGCGTTTTAAAATCTTTTACAGATTTGGCTATATCCTAATGCGGAAATAAACTAAGCGTATACTTTTCAAGCACAAATCCTAAATATACTAGGCTCATTAAGTGCACCAACAACTTAGCATAAACAAGATGAGAACAACAGGATACGAGTAAGCACAAGTAAGTCACACAAACTTACTCAGTGTATATCACGAGGTATGGAAATGAATAATACACACAACCACAAGTAAGCAATACAAGCTTACACAAATTGTATCACAATATATGGAATTTAATGATACAAGCAAACTCAAGTAAGTTACAAAACTTACTTGAGCAATATCACAATATATGGAAGTTTATAACACAAGTTATCAACTCACACTAATTACAATGTATATCGATAGTAGCAAGTATGAATTGCGGAATATGAAGTGTAGGCCTAAATAATCTCTACAAGGAAATGGCCAACACAATATAATCAACCACCACAATATAATGAGGACAACAAGATATAGTGAATGCACGGTCAAATGACCAAAGTAAACCACAAGTAAGGAGTTAGGGTTAGGGATAACCAAAGTCACGGAGACAAAGATGTATCCCGATGTTCACTTCCTTGGAGGGAAGCTAGTCACCGTTAGAGAGGTGGATGTTACCACGAAGGCACACCAACGCCACGAAGGCTCACCCTATTCTCCTTGAGATATCACCACGAAGGCAATTCTCAACCACTAGTGGTAGACCTTGAGGCGGCCTCCAAACCTTCACAAACTTTCCGGGGGACAAATCACAAGTTGATTCCTCACCGGAGCACTCCTACCGCCTAGGAGTCTCCAACCTCCAAGAGTAACAAGAACAAAGGGGAAATGCTCAAGACTTGCTCAAATCACGAGTTCCTTTGGTCAAAAGAGGGAGAGGGAGTGGATCTATCACTTGATTGGAAAATCTCTCAAGAACTCTCACGAATCTCTCCGGGATCTAAAATTTGGTGTAGGAGAAGTGAGAGGGAGCCTTTTTGTGTTCTAGGGTTCATATGAATGTGTTGCTCAACCCTCCCCCGGAGTGGGAGAGGGATATTTATACCCCCAAAGAAAATAGAGCCGTTTCCCGCAGTTGTTGACCTGCCCGGATGATCTGGACGCATACCCGGATGATCCGGGCAATGCCAGGATGATCCGGGAAGGTCAATATACAATGTGGTGAAGTAGATACCCGGATGTCCGGGGACATAGCCGGATGATCCGGGCAATTCCCGGATGATCCGGGTGGGTAGCCGGATGATCCGGCTAGCGGAATAAGCTTCTGTGATGAATTTTACGAATAACCCGGATGATCCGGGCAGGAACCCGGATGATCCGGGCAAAGCCCGGATGATATGGGAGAGGACCCGGATGATCCGGCCAAACCAAACTGCTGCAGCCTAGAAACTGAAACAGGCACAACTTTTACATCCGGACTCCGATTTTGATGATCTTGGGCTCGTTTTGAAGCTATGAAAAAAACCCAGGTCCTCACATAGAGAACCACCCAAGATGAACCAAAATGGAGGATGAAAAATATGCAAAGGTTCTATCATGTATTTGGGTAACCTATTTGGCTTTGGATTTTCTTTGGTATATAGGATATGAGTGGAATTGTGTAGAGAAGATGTTGACTTGAGAAAATCTATCACGAACCCCTTTGATCCCCTCTTAATAGTGCGGGATCCCTATAACTCCAGAATCATAAAAGATCTACACTACATAGCAATCAATAATCCATTCTTGAGTGTATGTGTTCCTTCGGTGTTCATCACTCCACAACACTAACGTCGAAGGAACTAATACCTTTGACTCGAGCCTTTCACTTGAGCTTGAAGTTGAAGTTTCTTCTTGGATCAAGTTGAATGGCAAGACATTGGTGAAGTCTTCAAGTAGCTCCCCCATACACAATGTGGGAAGCTTTTGTTTGTATTTATCTTCATGTGTCCATCATGTGATCATCCACAAGCTTCAAGCATGTAATCCTTCGGGATAGTTATCTTGAACTTGCCCTTGTCAACCATGATCATCAACACTTGATGTCATCCTCTCATAGACACTTGAAATCTCTCTCTCTCTCTCGATGCGAGCCCATGAGAATCTCCTCTCAAAAACATAGACAACACATAGTATGGGTTAGTACACAAAGCGCAATTGACAAATTCTTACCATACCACAAGATCTCACGTGGCACATGATTTGCGCTTGTGTGTTGACCATCTTTGAATTCAATCTTCGATCTTCATCTTGGTCAACCTTAATCTCTGCTCCATGATTAATCTTGATGCACAAGTACATGTATATGGCATTCATTCCGAATCCATTCAATATCCTTCTTGCATCACCCATGGAACAAACCTTCCTATATAACTTGATGTCATTGTTTCTTCATAGGAATTGTCATTCATTATCAAGTCTCAATGCATATATATATTTTGATGGATTTCATCCACCAATTCATCCAATATTCTTCATGCATTGCAAATGGAACTTTCCTTCAAATGTATATCTCAGTGCAAATATTAGTCCATTAGGATTGTCATTTAATTACCAAAACCACACATGGGGACTACATGTAGTTTCATCGGGTTGACCTGGAAGGTGCCCGCAAGATAATTACGAGGCGTGGCCGGGCATTCCTAGCCCTTGCCGCAAGTCCTCGAGACGGGGCAACGGGGTCACATCTTTCGTGAGTCTCTGCTTGTTACCGCGTGCTCCTAATCCACTACGATTTGGATATTTGATCCGAGGGGCCTCTGGCCTGATAGCACTAACCATCACGTGGGCATAATATGGGCGTTCTGCGTCGTATGCATCAGCCGAAGCTTATTAGACGTCAGCGACAGAGCGGCGCGCGCCGGGTTGGACTGCGCAAGCACCTGCCTTGTTGAAGGAGGTAGCTAGGTCTGCTCACCGGCCGCCCACGCAACGTGCAGGAGTTCCCGGGGTGATGGCCCATGACCCCTGGGGGCATAGGTTTAGTCCGGCGTGCTTGACCTCTCTATTAAGCCTAGGTCGGGTTGCGGCGTATTGTTTGGCTGAGGCCGGGCATGACCCAGGAAAGTGTGTCCGGACGGAGTTAATCGAGCGTGGTGGGTAAGTTGGTGCACCCCTGCAGGGAAGAAAACATCTATCGATAGCCTGTCCTACGGTAACGGATACTTGGAGTTGTATCCCGATCGATACAACTAGAACTGGATACTTGTGATGAGAACTGGATGGTGATGAGTAATGGATTGTGATGATAACTGGATAGTATGGCTCTGGGATTTCTTTCTCGCAGGGAGTCGAGAAAGGATATCCGGCCGAGGTTGATAACACTACTACTACTTTACTTTATGCTACTATACTCCCTCCTGTTGCTGCAAGATGGTGGGTTCGAGAAGAAGCTAGTCTTCGATAGGCTAGGCTTACCCCCCCCCTTTCTCTTCCGGCATTCTGCAGCCCAGTCCACATATACAGCCTTCCTTTGATAATGTTGCATATGTAGTGTAGATCCTTGCTTGCGAGTACTTTGGATGAGTACTCACGGTTGCTTTGCTTCCCCTTTTCCCCCCTTTCTTCTTGTTTCCGGTTGGTGCAACCAGATGTCGGAGTCCAGGAGCCAGATGCCACTGCTGATGCCTACTACTACGTGGAGACCATTGACGACCAGGAGTAGTTAGGAGGCTCCAAGGCAGGAGGCCTTGCCTTTTCGATCGTTGCTACTTTTGTGCTAGCCTTCTTAAGGCAAACTTGTCTAACTTATGTCTGTTCTCAGATATTGTTGCTTCTGCTGACTCTTGTGTTTTCGAGCTTATGTATTCGAGCCCTCGAGGTCCCTGGCTTGTAATATAAAGCTTGTATTATTTTAATTTGTGTCTAGAGTTGTGTTGTGATATCTTCCCGTGAGTCCTTGATCTTGATCGTACACATTTGCGTGCATGATTAGTGTACGATTGAATCGAGGGCGTCACAAGTTGGTATCAGAGCCGACTACCTGTAGGTAGCCCCCTTTCCAACTCCTTGGCCGAAGTTGAGTCTAGTCACTGAAAACTTTTTACTAACATTGGTTGTGTGGCTTACGGGCCCATGTCGCCATTGGGTGGTATTAGCATCTTTTACTCCTCGTCTATACTCTGGGACTCTGAACTCTCTTCTACTCGGGTTAAACGAATTTACTAACATTAGGATCCCGTGACCACATTCACCCCGAAGTTGGATGAAGCCATAGTTATTCCTTAGAATAGCATTTTGAGTAGTGCACACCCTGTCGTGTTGACTACGGAGTGGAATACATCGTACCTCCTTCATTATGCATGTTTTCATCATGAATGATCCTTGTCTTTGCAAATGCTCAATGCTGAACTACCCCCTGTTACATGTTAGCAGGATGGTTAGACCCGCTGGTCGTGGCCGTGGTGCCAACGACCCACCACCGCCTGAATTCTTTACTGGAATGATGCAACAGTTTGAGTTGACTCGCCAGTTCATGGGAGGAATGATGGCTCAGTTTCCTCGTCCGAACATGAATCAACAGCCAACCCCAGTAACTCTGCAGGACTTCATGCGCCTCAACCCAACTATCAACCGCACCTCAACTCAACCCCTTGATGTTGATGACTGGCTCCGCGACATCACATATGAAATGGAGTCTGCTAGTGTTGCCCATGCCAGCTATGTCACCTTCGCATCTTTCTTTCTGAAGGGTCCTGCTTCTCAATGGTGGGACAGCCACAGGCATACCCTACCTGCTGGAACGGTCAATACTTGGCCGGATTTCCAAGCTGCCTTCCGTGCCCGTTTCATTCCTCAGGGAACCATGGAAAGGAAGAAGCGAGAGTTCCGCAACCTCACCCAAGGCAACAAGACTGTAGATGCTTATCAACGGGAATTTCTGGACTTGTCACGTTATGCTGAAGAAGACATTGCAACTGATGCTCGTAAGCAAGAGAAGTTTCATGATGGACTTCCCCCTGATATCAAGCTAGCATTGCTCGTTCATGACTTTGCCGACTTCGCCACCTTGGTGAACAAGGCTATTCAGGTTGAGACTGGTCTTCAGGAACACCAGGGATCCCTTAGGCGTAGTCGCGACGTTGGCTCATCTTCGGGCACGTCAGCGCAGAAGCGTCGGATATGGATTCCCCACAGCATGTATCGTCCAACTGCACCTGCACCAAGACAGTCCTATGTTGCACCTCGTCTGCCTCCTCAACCGCAGAGGCAGCCCCTTCGGGCTGTACCACCCCAAGCTTCTGCTCCCAATCCCAATGATGGTCTGTGCTTCAAGTGTGGCCTTCCAGGTCACCGCTCCAGGAAATGCCCTCAGAATCAGGATCAGCTGGCTCTGCCTTCAACTGGTCGTAACAATCAGCCCCATAACAACAATGCCAGACCTTATGGTCGTGGTCAGGCTAATCATGTTGATCTGAATGAAGCTCAAGATCAGCCTGCCACTGTGATGGGTACTCTTCTCGTTAATTCAGCCGGCTTCTGTTTTATTCGATTCAGGAGCCTCGCACTCATTCATGTCAGAAAATTTTGCATACGCACACGACATTCGATGCGAGCCCATGAACACTCCGATAGTGGTACGCACCCCTGCGGGTCAGTGTCGAACTACCATGATTGGTCGCGACGTCCCCGTTGAAATTGAAGGGTTGGAATTTCATGTTTCTCCCATTATTCTGGAGTATTCCAATATTGACCTCATTCTGGGAATGGAATGGTTGAAAGCGCATATTGCCTCTATCGTTTGTGCTACCAAGGTTGTTCACCTCCTACATCCTTCAGATGAGATTGTAACCTACCATGCTCAGCTTGTTCAAAACGCTGAAGCACGACTTTATGCTTTGAATGCGTTGAACGCAGCACCTCTTGAGGGAATTGAAAAGATTCCAGTCGTTTGCGACTTCCAAGATGTATTTCCAGAAGAACTTCCAGGAATACCCCCTGCCCGGGCCGTCGAGTTCGTCATCGAGTTGAAACCAGGCACCGTTCCTATTGCCAAACGACCCTACAAGATGCCACCTCATGAACTCCTTGAACTGAAGGAGGAAATCGACAAATCTCTTCGCATGGGTTTCATTCGTCCAAGTTCCTCTGCTTGGGGAGCACCTTCTCTCTTTGTTAAGAAGAAGGACGGAACGAACCGTTTGGTCCAAGACTACCGTCCTATCAACCAAGCTACAATTCAGAACAAATATCCCCTTCCTCGGATCAATGATCTGTATGACCAACTTGCTGGTTCATCGATATTCTCTAAACTCGACTTGAGGTTAGGTTACCACCAGATCCGTGTTCGTGAAGAGGATATTCCAAAGACCGCATTCGTGACTCGTTATGGTTCTTACGAGTACACCGTTATGTCTTTCGTCTTAACCAATGCCCCAGCTACATTCTCTCGTCTGATGAACTACATATTCATGGATTACCTCGACAAGTTCGTCGTAGTCTATCTGGATGATATCCTGGTTTATTCGAAGAACAAAGAAGAACATGCTGAACATCTTCGTCTTGTTCTAGAGAAGCTTCGAGAGCATCAACTTTATGCCAAGTATTCCAAGTGCGAATTCTGGTTACCCGAAGTCACCTACCTTGCTCATGTCATCTCCAAGGATGGTATTGCCGTCAACCCAGAGCGAGTTCAGGCTATTCTTGACTGGACCCCTCCGAAGACTGTCAAGCAAGTCAGCAGCTTTCTTGGCCTAGCCAGCTATTGTCGCCGCTTTGTCGAGAACTTCTCCAAGATCGCCAAGCCACTGACTAATCTGCTTCACAAAGGCGTTAAGTTCGATTGGACAGACAAATGTCAGGAAAGTTTCCAAACACTCAAAGACAAACTGACTTCTGCCCCAGTGCTTGCTCCCCCTGATTCTCGCAAGGACTTTGTCATCTATTGCGATGCTTCACGTCAATGATTAGGCTGTGTCCTAATGCAAGAGCGCAGAGTGATTGCTTATGCCTCCCGTTAAGTGCGTCCTCATGAAGAGAACTACCCAGTTCATGACCTCGAGCTTGCAGCGGTTATCTTTGCACTGAAGCTATGGCGACAGTATCTTCTCGGTAATCATTGTGAGATCTTCACCGATCATCAGAGTCTGAAGTACCTATTTACTCAGCCACATCTGAACCTCCGTCAGCAGTGGTGGATGGAAGCTATTGCTGACTACAACTGCGGTATATCTTATACCCCTGGCAAGGCTAATGTAATGGCCGATGCCCTGAGCCGTAAGTCTTATTGCAATAATCACTAGGTCTACAAAGCTCAACCCCGCCTTTATGAAGAGCTATGCAAGCTGAACCTTCAACTAGTTCCAATGGGTTCTCTGAATAACCTTGTCTTGGAACCAACTCTTCTTAAAGCAATCAAGTCTGCTCAAGCCAAAGATGCTCATGTTGATCTGATGAAAAAGGATCTTGCCTTAGAGAAATCCAGAGATTTCTCACTTGGTGAAGATGGAACCTTATACTTCAGAGATCGCATTGTCGTACCCCGGTTTGAGCTTATGACAGAGAAGGTGATGAAAGAAGCGCATGGCACCCCTCTCTCTATCCATCCGGGAAGTACCAAGATGTATCTAGACATCCGTCAGAAGTACTGGTGGTCTAATATGAAGCAAGACATTGCTCGATATATTGAAGAATGTGACGTTTGTCGTCGCGTCAAAGCAGAACATCAGAAACCGGCTGGACTTCTGCAACCGCTTCCTATTCCTGAATGGAAGTGGGATAAGATTCAGATGGACTTCGTCACTGGCCTTCCCAAGTCTCAGAAAGGTAACGATGCTATCTTTGTCGTCATCGACCAATTCTCGAAGGTTGCTCACTTTCTGCCAGTCAAGGAGACTATCACTGCTAGTCAATTAGCAAACTTGTATATCTCCCGAATTGTGTCACTCCACGACATTCCGAAGGAGATCAGTTCAAACCGCGGCAGTATTTTCACTTCTAAGTTCTGGGATAGTTTCCAAGAGGCAATGGGAACTCATATTACCTGGAGCACTGCTTATCATCCCCAATCCCAAGGCCAAGTCGAGCGAGTCAATCAAATTATTGAAGACATGCTTCAAGCTTGTGTTATTTCTTTCGGCAAGAAGTGGGAAGAATCTCTCCCTTATGCGGAGTTCTCTTATAACAACAACTATCAAGCCAGCTTGAAGATGGCACCCTTTGAAGTGCTTTATGGACGTAAGTGCCGAACCCCTCTGAATTGGTCAGAAACTGGGGAACGAGCACTCATTGGTCCGGACATTATTCAACAAGCTGAAGAGCAGGTTCGCATTGTCCGGGATAATCTCAAGGCGGCCCAGTCCCGCCAGAAGAGCAACTATGACCGGAAACACTGGGGTTCAACTTATCAACCCGGTGAACAAGCTTATCTGCGTGTCACTCCTTTGAGAGGCACTCATCGGTTCGGAGTCAAGGGCAAGCTAGCTCCACGCTACATTGGTCCTTTCCGCATTCTGGCCCGACGTGGGCTGGTGGCTTATCAACTTGAGTTGCCACCTCAGTTCTCTCATGTTCATGACGTCTTCCACGTGTCGCAACTTCGTCGATGCTTCAAGGATCCGGAACGTGAAGTGGATTCGGAATTGATTGAAGTTCAAGATGATCTCACATACAAAGAGCATCCTATCCGCATTCTTGAAGAAGTTGAACGTCGAACCCGCCAGAAGGTTACCAAGTTCCTCAAGGTGCAATGGTCGAATCATTCTAAAGATGAAGCCACTTGGGAACGCGAGGATAACATCCGTGCTGAATACCCCGACCTGTTCCCTTCTACCTCTTAATTCTCGGGACGAGAATTTCTTTTAGAGGAGGAGAGTTGTAACACCCCGGTGTAATGATGCTACAGTAACCCCTGGGATAAGTTAATGTTTTTGCTAAGCATGTGCCTGATCATTGTTGTCTCATGTTCTTTCAAATTCCATTTGAATTCAAATTCAAATTCTGTGTGAAATTCAAAATGCTCAGACATGAACACAAAAATGTTCATCATGTGCCAAATAATCCACAACTAATATTGGTGGTGAACCAACATTTTTTTGCAAAAGGTTTAAGTGGCCTAAGCTACTTAAAGCAGGGACCTAAGCAATAAATTAAATGCCCTTTTTAATTTATAAAATTGGCAGCTTTCCCAAAAGCCTCCCACCCTTTTTTTGGTAGTGCAATATACTTCTTTGAAATTATTTTGGCCAATGGTATAATTTTTGCAAAGTCTTTAATGGCTAAAAGAAAAAGGCAAAATGCTGCTGGAAAAAAAACAAAAGAAAAAGGAAAAGCCCCCCCCCCCTCAACTGGGCCGACTGGCCCAGCTGGCCACCGTGCCCCCCCCCATGGGCCTCGGCCCACCTCAACCAGCCGGCCCAGCTCCCCGCACTGCGCCCCCTTCCTGTTCCCCCGGTGCGCGCCGCTACAGGGGCGCCGTCCCCGCCGGACCCGCCTCGCCGGCGACTTCTGGGCGAGGGGATAAGGCTTGCGCCTCCCCGACGCCTCGGCCCCCACGCCTCCCACTCGCCCACTTGCCACTCTCGCTCCCTCTCCCTCGCTCGCTCCGCCCTCCTCTCCTCCAGATCCGTGGCCCGAGCGCCCTCACCGCCGTCCTCCATCGTTGTTGCGGCCACCGGCGACCCCGCGCCCGCTGACCTTGTCGGTGACCTCCGCCATCGCCCTCTCCATCGACCGGTGGCCTCAGCTGGAGTTGGGGAGCACCGAAGCGCCGGATCCCTTTCGTCCACGTCTCCGGTCGTCGCCGCCCTTCTTCGTCTCCGGCGCCGTCTCTGCTGCTCCTAGTCACCCAACGGGCCACCGTGTGCCCCCAAGGTGAGCTCCGGCCCCTTTTCCCTCTCCTCGCGCGTCTCCGCCTCCACCGTAGCTAGCTCGCCCGCAAGCCGAGCTCCGCCGTCCGCCATTGCCGTCGTAGGGCTCGCCACCGAGCTCCTCCGCTCGAGCTAGTAGCTCCGACGAGCTCCTGGAGCGCCGTAGACCTCACCCAGCTCCTTCATTCGCCAAAACTTGCACTGCAACGCCGATCCCGACGAGGTCCCGAACCCCACCGCCGCCTCCACTCGTTGCCGACGCAGTTCCGGTCACCCCCACGTCCAACCGACCACACCATGCGGCGCGGCTTCGTCTCCTCGTTCGAACGCGCCAAGTCCCGGGCCAAATGACCCCCTGTGCGCGATTCCCGGTGAAGTCCGGCGAGCCACGCCACTGTTTTGGTCGCCGGCGGCGAAACCCCGACGCCGCCGACGTGGCACACCTGGGGCCCGCCTCTGGGTCACTGCCCGTGGGCCCCCTAGCCCAGTTGACCACGTTGACCGTGGTCAACTGTGCTGACTGGGCACACAGTGTCTCTGACACACGGGCCCCATCACATATTTTGTTAATTAAACATTTTTCTAAATAAAAACAATTAATTAAAATGTTAGTTAAATTAGTTAGTTAGTTAGTACTAACTAGTCACTGACTGCTGGGGCCCACGCGCCCTAACTAACCCGGTTAGTTTAGTTAAGCCTCTGTTAGACAGAGAGGCTGACAGGTGGGTCCCGCCTGTCAGTTTGACTGGTCAGCAGAGCTGACGCAGCGCTGACGTCACTGCTGACGCAATAAACCTTTTCTGCTTTTAAAATAATTCAGAAATTGGTTTAAACTTCGAAAATCCGTAACTTTTAATCCGTAACTCGGATGAAAATGTTTTCAACATGAAAGTTGCTCAGAACGATGAGGCGAATCCGAACACGCAGTCTGTTTACCTGTCAGATGCCTCTAACTATCTGAACATGAAACTTCCCCCTCCGGTCATCTATCTGACACAGGTCCGGAACCGGGAAAACATTCCCGGTTGAATTTCCCCTTCACCTATATCGTGTAGCCATATGTTAGGTCACACCCGGCGCAGCTTATTGCCATGATATGCTTTGTGATGCTATGTTTGCTTTATATTTACTGTTTCTTCCCCCTCTTCTCTCTGGTAGACCCCGAGACTGATGCTGCCCCTGTGATCGACTACGTCGACGACGACCCCTCCTTGCCAGAGCAACCAGGCAAGCCCCCCTTTGATCATCCCGATATCGCCCATTCCATTCTCTCATGCTTGCATTAGATTTTGCTATTGTTATTGTTTGCTCCTATTCCGATGCATAGCCTGCTTTTGTAACCTGCTTATTGTTACCTTACCTGCTTATCCTAAACTGTTTAGTATAGGTTGGTTAGTGATCCATCAGTGACCCCCACCTTGTCCTTGTTGCCCCTGCTTCATCATTGAAGACCCGATCAACGGGATCGAAGACCAGGCCCCGACACCGCACATCACTTTCCCCTTAGTTGCTCGACACTGCTAGGTTACTATCGAGTGCCGAGGGTGAGACCTCTACAGCACTTCTGATGTTAACCCTGTAGTGTAGCTATTCGGTCGTGGTCATCGAGGGTGATTCCGCCTTAACCACTTCCGATACGACTCTGTCGTGCAACCCCTCAAGTGTGAACCTCGGGGGTGATTCCTCTTACGTCACCTTGATGATTACATCGAGTGGAGTTCACCGGGGGTGATTCCTCGGGTTTTCCCCTAGATGTTTGGACACACGGATACTTGGACCTTACAACTGTTACTTGAAAAGGCGGGTCGACCCTGAGGGGTACCCGCGAGTGATGTGGAGTCGGGTTGACCTGGAAGGTGCCCGCGAGATAATTACGAGGCGTGGCCGGGCATTCCTAGCCCTTGCCGCAAGTCCTCGACACGGGGCAATGGGGTCACATCTTTCGTGAGTCTCTGCTTGTTACCGCGTGCTCCTAATCCACTACGATTTGGATATTTGATCCGAGGGGCCTCTGGCCTGATAGCACTAACCATCACGTGGGCATAGTATGGGCGTTCTGCGTCGTATGCATCAGCCGAAGCTTATTAGACGTCAGCGACGGAGCGGCACGCGCCGGGTTGGACTGCGTAAGCACCTGCCTTGTTGAAGGAGGTAACTAGGTCTGCTCACCGGCCGCCCACGCAACATGCAGGAGTTCCCGGGGTGATGGCCCATGACCCCTGGGGGCATAGGTTTAGTCCGGCGTGCTTGACCTCTCTATTAAGCCTAGGTCGGGTTGCGGCGTATTGTTTGGCCGAGGCCGGGCATGACCCAGGAAAGTGTGTCCGACCGGAGTTAATCGAGCGTGGTGGGTAAGTTGGTGCACCCCTGCAGGGAAGAAAACATCTATCGATAGCCTGTCCTACGGTAACGGACACTTGGAGTTGTATCCCGATCGATACAACTAGAACTGGATACTTGTGATGAGAACTGGATGGTGATGAGTAATGGATTGTGATGATAACTGGATAGTATGGCTTTGGGATTTCTTTCTCGCAGGGGGTCGAGAAAGGATCTCCGGCCGAGGTTGATGACACTACTACTACTTTACTTTATGCTACTATACTCCCTCCTGTTGCTGCAAGATGGTGGGTTCGAGAAGAATCTAGTCTTCGATAGGCTAGGCTTACCCCCCCCCCCTTTCTCTTCTGGCATTCTGCAGCCCAGTCCACATATACAGCCTTCCTTTGATAATGTTGCATATGTAGTGTAGATCCTTGCTTGCGAGTACTTTGGATGAGTACTCACGGTTGCTTTGCTTCCCCTTTTCCCCCCTTTCTTCTTCTTTCCGATTGGTGCAACCAGATGTCGGAGTCCAGGAGCCAGATGCCACCGCTGATGCCTACTACTACGTGGAGACCGCTGACGACCAGGAGTAGTTAGGAGGCTCCAAGGCAGGAGGCCTTGCCTTTTCGATCATTGCTACTTTTGTGCTAGCCTTCTTAAGGCAAACTTGTCTAACTTATGTCTGTTCTCAGATATTGTTGCTTCCGCTGACTCTTGTGTTTTTGAGCTTATGTATTCGAGCCCTCGAGGCCCCTGGCTTGTAATATAAAGCTTGTATTATTTTAATTTGTGTCTAGAGTTGTGTTGTGATATCTTCCCGTGAGTCCTTGATCTTGATCATACACATTTGCGTGCATGATTAGTGTACGATTGAATCGAGGGCGTCACAATCGAAAACGGAGTTTACATGCATCTTCTATGATGTTTTCGATGTTGGAGGTTGTGCCGGTTCTTCTCTGTTGGAGGTTTCTCTCCTCTCTTGTTAGGCATACCTCTCTCTGCTGTTTTGATGCTACTCGTCTTCCTCTATCCAACAAGCTTGAGTTTGCTCAATTCGGAGCTCATTTGCAGAAGTTATGGCAGTTCTGGTTTTTAGTGTTTCCCTCTGTTGTCTTCTCTGCAAAATGAAGGACTCCTAGTGTTGCTGATTTGGGGCATGCGGTAGTACTGCTCTCCGGAGCGGTAGTACTGTAGGCCCTCGCGGTAGTACCGCTCTGTGGGAGCGGTAGTACCGTGGCCTCAGGCCAGGCGCAGCTGCTCGAGCGGTAGTAGGGACGGATGTAATTTTTTAAATCCGTGCCCTACGCGGTAGTACCGCGCCGCGAGCGCGGTAGTACCGTGGGCTCTGGCCAAGCTTAGCAGCATGAGAGGAAGTAGGGGCGGATGTAATTTTTTTACATCCGCGCCCTACGCGGTAGTACCGCTCTTCGTGTGCGGTAGTACCGTGCCGGAGTTTTGCGTAGGTCCTCCCTCAGCGGAAGTAGGTACGGAAGTAATTTTTACGTCCGTGCCTTCTCTGCGCCTAGTGTTGCCTGCCTTACGGTAGTACCGTAGGGGCGCGCGGTAGTACTGCAACCTGCAGCGGTAGTACCGCGGCCAACCGCGGTAGTACCACAGCTCCCTGCGGTAGTACCGCGTCGTGCGGGCTGAGTGAGGGGATAACGGTTGGATTTTCTCCCCTCCTATAAAAGGGGGTCTTCTTCCCCATTGGGAGTTAATCCCTTGAGCTCGTTTTTGCCCCCATTGTTGATCTTCTCCGAGCTTGCTAACTCTCAATCCCTCCATGGATTCTTGCTAGTTTTTGAGGGAAAAGAGAGAGGAGATCTAGATCTACATTTCCACCAATCATTTTCTCCTCTAAGTGAGGGGAACCCCTTGGATCTAGATCTTGGAGTTCTTCGTGTTCTTCTTTCGTTCTTCCTCTCATTTTCCTCCCTAGCATTAGTTGCTTTGGTGGGATTTGGGAGAGAAGGACTTGGGCACTCCGTGTGCCCTTGCCATTGCATTTGGTGCATCAGTTTGAGTTCTCCACGTGATACGTGGAAGTTACAAGTTGAGAAGCTTATTACTCTTGGGTGCTTGGTGCCCTTGAGCTTGTTTATCTTGGGTGCTTGGGCCCCCTAGTCGGTTGGTAGTGTTCGGAGCTCAATCATTGTGGTGTATAGCTCCGGGCAAGCGTCGGGGTCTCCAATTAGGTTGTGGAGATCTCCCCGAGCATTTTGACGGGTAGTGGTGACCGCCCCCAAGGGTTGCCAAAGTGTACGGGTTCGGTGACCGCCCCCAAGGGTCGCCATTCGTATGGGTTCGGTGACCGCCCTCAAGGGTCCCTTAGTGGAATCATGGCATCTTGCATTGTGCGAGGGCGTGAGGAGATTACGGTGGCCCTAGTGGCTTCTTGGGGAGCATTGTGCCTCCACACCGCTCCAAATGGAGATTAGCATCCGCAAGGGTGTGAACTTCGGGATACATCGTCGTCTCCTCGTGCCTCGGTTATCTCTTACCCGAGCCCTTTACTTATGCACTTTACTTTGTGATAGCCATATTGTTCTTTGTCATATATCTTGCTATCACATAGTTGCTTATCTTCCTTAGCATAAGCTGTTGGTGCACATAGGTGAGCCTAGTTGTTGTAGGTTTTGTGCTTGACAAATTAACTGCTAGGTTTATTCCGCATTTGTTCAAGCCTCTACCGTAATTATTTTAAAACGCCTATTCACCCCCCCCCCTCTAGGCGACATCCACGATCTTTCACCCGGCAATTTTGGCAATTATAACTCCCCAGCCTCTATGTCCTTAAACCGGTGAATCACCAGATGAATCTTGAGTCCAATATGTTTATTAAGCTGGAGCATTGAAAGCCGACTCAAATGGATTATTTCTTATAATATTTCTCTACAAGAGGCAATGCCAGCAAATTGGTTATGAAGTTGGCCTATTGACCCAGAGTTTTTTAGAAGAAGTGCCTGGATTTTTTGCATTGGCAAGGTTTGGACATATATGTTAAAGGAGATTTACTATAAGATCTTGAGTATGCATCCAGGAGGAAATGACAAGGACTTAAAGATGATCAGGTGCCGGTTCAGGAAAATATTTAACCCAGAGCATAACCTATCAAGTTTGTTCTTGTGTTTATTTTACAGGATCAGTTTAACATGGATAAATCCAAATTAAACTGGGGGCTAATGTCAGGGATATACCCCACGGTATGACCCGACCGGAAGTATGACCCGGTCGGGTTTGGCGTTTTCATTGGTAACCTGCTGGAGGACTGGTGACTCACAAGTCTGGCGGCTCACTGGTCTGACGACTCATAAGCCTGGCGACTCACTAATGGCCCCGACGGCGGGTCAGACGGATGACAAAGCCCAAGGCCCAGAAGGCCGGCTTGTGTATGATAGGCCGGTTTAAGAGGAAACCATAAGGAGTTATCCCTTAAGGGGGCAGACTAGGATTCCACTTGTAATAGACTAGTCCTAATCTTAATAGGACTCCACATGTAACCCACCCCTTCAACTTATATAAGAAGGGGCAAGGCACCCCAAGAGGGACAAGCAAGAAGAAATAATCTCTAGGTCTAGACACAAAGAGCCGGCCAAGCCGGCGACTCTCTCATGATCATAATGAGACCTAGCCACAAACATCATGTGGGGTTATTATCGGATGATGTTTCCCGGGGCCCGAAGCTGTCTAAATCCTTGTCTTGCGTTGCGTCTCTCGATTCCGCCCAACCCCTCTCAAGCTACCACATAGATGCGTTGGCCTCGCGACTAAGTCCTCACACTAAGGACATCTGCCGTGAAAATTCCACGACAAAACCCGATATCATCATAGATGTGGTGGGGTCCTACTTCTATGACAAAAAATCATGATAGAAAATGGGCTTTTCGTCCTGAGCGGGGCGGAGATGCAGCTGCATGACATTCTTTGGGCCATCCATGATGGAAAAACCATGGTAGAAGCGAGGGCGAGGAAAATATCGGGGTGTTCCCGGTTACGGTGGGTGGTCAGGGCCGAGCGATGCGCGTTTCTCTCGTTCACGCACGTGTGTGGGTGCGAGGCATTAGGCTCTAACTGAACCCGAGCGAGGCATTGGGCTCTAACTAAACCCGAGCGATTGCACTGCAGGCTACGCGTTACTGAACCCGAGCGATCGATCGATGGCTGTTAACTGAACCCGATCTAGCGATTCCTTCGCTACTGCTGCTAACTGAAGCCGATCGATGCTGCCTTTGGATGAATAGTGAGCATTGCTGGGGGGTTTGGATGAACAGTTCCCGGTGGGGGTGGATGAACAGGACCCCGTGGCGTTGCCTCTGGATGAACAGTGAGCGTTGCTGGCGGGTTTGGATGAACAGTTCCCCGTAGGGGTGGATGAACAGGACCCCAATCGTTCGAGCCGGTTGGGGCTGGATGAACAGGACCCCGTGGGGGCAGGATGAATAGGACCACCCCGTGGAGGGCAGGATGAACAGTAGATGATGGAGGGCTGGATGAACAGTACCCCGTGGAGGGGTGGTTGAACAGGAGCCCGTGGAGAGGGCTGGTTGAACAGTAGCTGGTGGAGTAGCGCGTGGTGGAGGCTGGATGAACAGGAGCCCGTGGATGAACAGTCGCAGGTGGAGGCTGGAGGAGGTCGACGGTGGATGAACAGTAACCCGTGGAGGCTGGAGGAGGTCGACGGTGGAGATGAACAGTATCCTGTGGAGTCCCGTTTTGCGGTACGCCACACCCCTACCGATGAACAGGACCCCCGTTTCGACCGTAGCGCTCCAACACAAGTCTGTTTCCTCTGTTTTGTGGTACACCACACCCCTCCCGATCAACAGGACCCCTGTTTCGACCATAGGAGGTCCGTTTCCTCCATTTTGTGGTACGCCAGACCCCTCCCGATGAACATGATCCCGTTTCAAACGTGTCTGGTCAAGCACAAGGCCATTTCCTCCGTTCTGTGGTATGCCAGGCCTTGTTTCCATCGGTTGTTCTGTCGAAGCCCTCCCGATGAACACGACGACGCACTCCGTTCTGACCCAGCCGGTTGGCTCCCCATGAACACCATGACGATGCAGTTTCTCCGTTCCGACCTAGCCATGTACACGAGCCCTGGTCGTACGTATGCACGAGTAGGCGTTCGAGACCCTGCCCGTATGTACGTATGTGGACCTATTTTCTTTCTTGCACACTGGCCGTTGTACGTACGTGTACATGCTACATGTGCGCCTCTACTACGACATATGCGCGCCTCTACGTCGACCAATATTGTGGCACCCCGGCTCAGAGTAACGGTTTACCCTGCATTGCCAGCCCAAAGCTCGAGTCTTCTGGCAATACACAACAACATGGTACAGAAATAACCGCTTTATTGATACTAGCGTGGTACAACGGTCTGGTATTGAAGGAAATATGCCCTAGAGGCAATAATAAAGTTATTATTTATTTCCTCATATCATGATAAATGTTTATTATTCATGCTAGAATTGTATTAACCGGAAACATGATACATGTGTGAATACATAGACAAACATATAGTCACTAGTATGCCTCTACTTGACTAGCTCATTAATCAAAGATGGTTATGTTTCCTAACCATAGACATGTGTTGTCATTTGATTAATGGGATCACATCATTAGGAGAATGATGTGATTGACATGACCCATTCCGTTAGCCTAGCACTTGATCGTTTAGTATACTGCTATTGCTTTCTTCATGACTTATACAAGTTCCTGTAACTATGAGAATTATGCAACTCCCGTTTACCAGAGGAACACTTTGGGTACTACCAAACATCACAACGTAACTGGGTGATTATAAAGGAGTACTACAGGTGTCTCCGAAGGTACATGTTGAGTTGGCGTATTTCGAGATTAGGTTTTGTCACTCCGATCGTCGGAGAGGTATCTCTGGGCCCTCTCGGTAATGCACATCATTATAAGCCTTGCAAGAAATGTGACCAATGAGTTGGTTACGGGATGATGCATCACAGAACGAGTAAAGAGACTTGCCGGTAACGAGATTGAACTAGGTATTGGATACCGACGATCAAATCTCGGGCAAGTAACATACCGATGACAAAGGGAACAACGTATGTTGTTATGCAGTTTGACCGATAAATATCTTCGTAGAATATGTAGGAACCAATATGGGCATCCAGGTCCCGCTATTGGTTATTGACCGAGAATAGTTCTAGGTCATGTCTACATAGTTCTCGAACCCGTAGGGTCCGCACGCTTAACGTTACGATGACAGTTTTATTATGAGTTTATAAGTTTTGATGTACCGAAGTTTGTTTGAAGTCCCGGATGTGATCATGGACATGACGAGGAGTCTCGAAATGGTCGAGACATAAAGATCGATATATTGGAAGCCTATATTTGGACATCGGAATCGTTCCGGGTAAAATCGGCATTTTACCGGAGTACCGGGAGGTTACCGGAACCCCCCGGGGGGTTATTGGGCCTACATGGGCCTCGAGGAAGAAGAGGGAAGGAGCCAGGAGGGGGCCGCGCACCCCTCCCCTTCCTAGTCCGAATAGGACAAGGGAAGGGGGGCGGCGCCCCCCTTTCCTTCCTCTCTTCCTCATCTTTCCCCCTTTCTCCTACTCCTACTTGGAAAGAAGGGAGTCCTACTCCCGGTGGGAGTAGGACTCCCCCCTTGGCGCGCCCTCCTTGGCCAGCCGCCTCCTCCCCCTGGCTCCTTTATATACGGGGGCGGGGGGCACCCCATAGACACACAAGTTGATCTACGGATCGTTCCATAGCCGTGTGCGGTGCCCCCCTCCACCATATTCCACCTCGGTCATATCGTCGCGGAGTTTAGGCGAAGCCCTGCGCCGGTAGAACATCAATCATCGTCACCACGCCGTCATGCTGACGGAACTCATCTCCGGAGCTTTGCTAGATCGGAGGCCGGAGATCGTCATCGAGCTGAACGTGTGCTGAACTCGGAGGTGCCGTACGTTCGGTGCTTGGATCGGTCGGATCATGAAGACGTACGACTACATCAAACGTGTTGTGCTAACGCTTCCGCTTACGGTCTACGAGGGTACGTGGACGAACACTCTCCCCTCTCGTTGCTATACCATCACCATGATCTTGCGTGTGCGTAGGAAATTTTTTGAAATTACTACGGTCCCCAACAGTGGCATCCGAGCCTAGGTTTTATGCGTTGATGTTATATGCACGAGTAGAACACAAGTGAGTTCTGGGTGATACAAGTCATACTGCTTACCAGAAGGTCATACTTTGGTTCGGCGGTATTGTGAGATGAAGCGGCCCGAACCGACATTACGTGTACGCTTACGCGAGACTGGTTTCACCGTTACGAGCACTCGTGCTTAAAGGTTGCTGGCGGGTGTCTGTCTCTCTCACTTTAGCTGAATCGAGTGTGGCTACGCCCAGTCCTTCTGAAGGTTAAAACAGCACCAACTTGACGAACTATCGTTGTGGTTTTTGATGCGTAGGTAAGAACGGTTCTTGCTAAGCCCGTAGCAGCCACGTAAAACTTGCAACAACAAAGTAGAGGACGTCTAACTTGTTTTTGCAGGGCATGTTGTGATGTGATATGGTCAAGACGTGATACTATATTTTATTGTATGATATGATCATGTTTTGTAACCGAAGTTATCGGCAACTGGCAGGAGCCATATGGTTGTCGCTTTATTGTATGAAATGCAAACGCCCTGTAATTGCTTTATTTTATCACTAAGCGGTAGCGATAGTCGTAGAAGCAATAGATGGTGTAATGACAACGATGCTACGATGGAGATCAAGGTGTCGCGCCGGTGACGATGGTGATCATGACGGTGCTTCGAAGATGGAGATCACAAGCAAAAGATGATGATGGCCATATCATATCACTTATATTGATTGCATGTGATGTTTATCCTTTATGCATCTTATCTTTCTTTGATTGACGGTAGCATTTTAAGATGATCTCTCACTAAATAATCTAGAAGTGTTCTCCCTGAGTATGCACCGTTGCGAAAGTTCTTCGTGGTGAGACACCACGTGATGATCGGGTGTGATAGGCTCTACGTTCAAATACAACGGGTGCAAAATAGTTGCACACGCGGAATACTCAGGTCATACTTGACGAGCCTAGCATATACAGATATGGCCTCGGAACACAGAGACCGAAAGGTCGAGCGTGAATCATATAGTAGATATGATCAACATAGTGATGTTCACCATTGAAACTACTCCATCTCACGTGATGATCGGACATGGTTTAGTTGATTTGGATCACGTGATCACTTAGATGACTAGAGAGATGTCTTTCTAATTGGGAGTTCTTAAGTAATATGATTAATTGAACTTAAATTTATCATGAACTTAGTACCTGATAGTATTTTGCTTGTCTATGTTTGTTTGTAGATAGATGGCTTGTGCTGTTGTTCCGTTGAATTTTAATGCGTTGCTTGAGAAAGCAAAGTTGAAAGATGATGGTAGCAATTACACGGACTGGGTCCGTAACTTGAGGATTATCCTCATTGCTGCACAGAAAAGTTACGTCCTGGAAGCACCGCTGGGTGCCAGGCCTGCTGCTGATGCAACTGACGACGTTAAGAACGTCTGGCAGAGCAAAGCTGATGACTACTCGATAGTTCAGTGTGCCATGCTTTACGGCTTAGAACCGGGTCTTCAACGACGTTTTGAACGTCATGGAGCATATGAGATGTTCCAGGAGTTGAAGTTAATATTTCAAGCAAATGCCCAGATTGAGAGATATGAAGTCTCCAATAAGTTCTATAGCTGCAAGATGGAGGAGAATAGTTCTGTCAGTGAACACATACTCAAAATGTCTGGGTATAATAATCACTTGATTCAACTGGGAGTTAATCTTCCTGATGATAGTGTCATTGACAGAATTCTTCAATCACTGCCACCAAGCTACAAGAGCTTCGTGATGAACTATAATATGCAAGGGATGAACAAGACTATTCCCGAGCTCTTCGCAATGCTAAAAGCTGCGGAGGTAGAAATCAAGAAGGAGCATCAAGTGTTGATGTTAACAAGACCACCAGTTTCAAGAAAAAGGGCAAATGGAAGAAGAAGGGGAACTTCAAAACGAACGGCAAGCAAGTTGCTTCTCAAGAGAAGAAACCCAAGTCTGGACCTAAGCCTGAAACTGAGTGCTTCTACTGCAAGCAGACTGGACACTTGAAGCGAAACTGCCCCGAGTATTTGGCGGATAAGAAGGATGGCAAAGTGAACAAAGGTATATGTGATATACATGTTATTGATGTGTACCTTACTAATGCTCGCAGTAGCACCTGGGTATTTGATACTGGTTCTGTTGCTAATATTTGCAACTCGAAACAGGGACTACGGATTAAGCGAAGATTGGCTAAGGACGAGGTGATGATGCGCGTAGGAAATGGTTCCAAAGTCGATGTGATCGCGGTCGACACGCTACCTCTACATCTACCATCGGGATTAGTTTTAGACCTAAATAATTGTTATTTGGTGCCAGCGTTGAGCATGAACATTATATCTGGATCTTGTTTGATGCGAGACGGTTATTCATTTAAATCAGAGAATAATGGTTGTTCTATTTATATGAGTAATATCTTTTATGGTCATGCACCCTTGAAGAGTGGTCTATTTTTATTGAATCTCGATAGTAGTGATACACATATTCATAGTGTTGAAACCAAAAGATGCAGAGTTGATAACGATAGTGCAACTTATTTCTGGCACTGCCGTTTGGGTCATATCGGTGTAAAGCGCATGAAGAAACTCCATGCTGATGGGCTTTTGGAATCACTTGATTATGAATCACTTGGTACTTGCGAACCGTGCCTTATGTGCAAGATGACTAAAACACCGTTCTCCGGAACTATGGAGCGAGCAACTGATTTGTTGGAAATCATACATACCGATGTTTGTGGTCCAATGAATGTTGAGGCTCGTGGCGGGTATCGTTATTTTCTCACCTTCACAGATGATTTGAGCAGATATGGGTATATCTACTTAATGAAACACAAGTCTGAAACATTTGAAAAGTTCTAAGAATTTCAGAGTGAAGAGGAAAATCATCGTAACAAGAAAATAAAGTTTTTACGATCTAATCATGGAGGAGAATATTTGAGTTACGAGTTTGGTCTACACTTGAAACAATGTGGAATAGTTTCGCAACTCACGCCACCTGGAACACCACAACGAAATGGTATGTCTGAACGTCGTAATCGTACTTTACTAGATATGGTGCGATCTATGATGTCTCTTACTGATTTACCGCTATCGTTTTGGGGTTATGCTTTAGAGACGGCCGCATTCACGTTAAACAGGGCACCATCAAAATCCGTTGAGACGACGCCTTATGAACTGTGGTTTGGCAAGAAACCAAAGTTGTCGTTTCTTAAAGTTTGGGGCTGCGATGCTTATGTGAAGAAACTTCAACCAGATAAGCTCGAACCCAAATCGGAGAAATGTGTCTTCATAGGATACCCAAAAGAGACTATTGGGTACACCTTCTATCACAGATCTGAGGGCAAGATTTTCGTTGCTAAGATCGGATCCTTTCTAGAGGAGTTTCTCTCGAAAGAAGTGAGTGGGAGGAAAGTAGAACTTGATGAGATAACTGTATCTGCTCCCTTATTGGAAAGTAGTTGATCACAAGAACCGGTTCCTATGACAACTACACCAATTAGTGAGGAAGCTAATGATATTGATCATGAAACTTCAGATCAAGTTTCTACTGAACCTCGTAGGTCTACCAGAGTAAGATCCGCACCAGAGTGGTACGGTAATCCAATTCTGGAAGTCATGTTACTTGACCATGATGAACCTACGAACTATGAGGGAGCGATGATGAGCCCAGATTCCGCAAAATGGCTGGAGGCCATGAAATCTGAGATGGGATCCATGTATGAAAACAAAGTATGGACTTTGGTTGACTTGCCCGATGATCGGCAAGCCATTGAGAATAAATGGATCTTTAAGAAGAAGACTGACGGTGATGGTAATGTAACTGTCTATAAAGCTCGACTTGTTGCGAAAGGTTTTCGACAAGTTCAAGGAGTTGACTACGATGAGACTTTCTCACCCGTAGCGATGCTTAAGTCTGTCCGAATCATGTTAGCTATTGCTGCATTTCATGATTATGAAATTTGGCAAATGGATGTCAAAACTGCATTCTTGAATGGATTTCTGGAAGAAGAGTTGTATATGATGCAGCCAGAAGGTTTTGTTGATCCAAAAGGTGCTAACAAAGTGTGCAAGCTCCAGCGTTCCATTTATGGACTGGTGCAAGCATCTCGGAGTTGGAATAAACGCTTTGATAGTGTGATCAACGCATATGGTTTTATATAGACTTTTGGAGAAGCCTATATTTACAAGAAAGTGAGTGGGAGCTCTGTAGCATTTCTGATATTATATGTAGATGACATATTATTAATTGGAAATGATATAGAATTTCTGGATAGCATAAAGGGATACTTGAATAAAAGTTTTTCAATGAAAGACCTCGGTGAAGCTGCTTACATATTGGGCATCAAGATCTATAGAGATAGATCAAGACGCTTAATAGGACTTTCACAAAGCACATACCTTGACAAAATTTTGAAAAAGTTCAAAATGGATCAGGCAAAGAAAGGATTCTTGCCTGTGCTACAAGGTGTGAAGTTGAGTCAAACTCAATGCCCGACCACAGCAGAAGATTGAGAGAAAATGAAAGATGTTCCCTATGCTTCAGCCATAGTCTCTATCATGTATGCAATGCTGTGTACCAGAACTGACGTATCCTTAGCAATAAGCTTGGCAGGAAGGTACCAAAGTAATCCAAGAGTCGATCACTGGACAGCGGTCAAGAACATCCTGAAATACCTGAAAAGGACTAAGGATATGTTTCTCGTATATGGAGGTGACAAAGAGCTAGTCGTAAATGGTTACGTCGATGCAAGCTTTGACACTGATCCGGACGATTCTAAATCGCAAACCGGATACGTGTTTTTATTAAACGGTGGAGCTGTAAGTTGGTGCAGTTCTTAACAAAGCGTCGTGGCGGGATCTACATGTGAAGCGGAGTACATAGCTGCTTCTGAAGCAGCAAATGAAGGAGTCTGGATGAAGGAGTTCATTTCCGATCTAGGTGTCATACCTAGTGCATCGGGACCAATGAAGATCTTCTGTGACAATACTGGTGCAATTGCTTTGGCAAAGGAATCCAGATTTCACAAGAGGACCAAGCACATCAAGAGACGCTTCAATTCCATTCGGGACCAAGTCCAAGTGGGAGACATAGAGATTTGCAAGATACATACGGATCTGAATGTTATAGACCCGTTGACTAAGCCTCTCCCACGAGCAAAACATGATCAGCACCAAGACTCCATGGGTGTTAGAATCATTACTATGTAATCTAGATTATTGACTCTAGTGCAATTGGGAGACTGAAGGAAATATGCCCTAGAGGCAATAATAAAGTTATTATTTATTTCCTCGTATCATGATAAATGTTTATTATTCATGCTAGAATTGTATTAACCGGAAACATGATACATGTGTGAATACATAGACAAACATATAGTCACTAGTATGCCTCTACTTGACTAGCTCATTAGTAAAAGATGGTTATGTTTCCTAACCATAGACATGTGTTGTCATTTGATTAATGGGATCACAACATTAGGAGAATGATATGATTGACATTCCGTTAGCCTAGCACTTGATCGTTTAGTATACTGCTATTGCTTTCTTCATGACTTATACAAGTTCCTGTAACTATGAGAATTATGCAACTCCCGTTTACCGGAGGCACACTCTGGGTACTACCAAACGTCACAACGTAACTGGGTGATTATAAAGGAGTACTACAGGTGTCTCCTAAGGTACATGTTGAGTTGGCGTATTTCGAGATTAGGTTTTGTCATTCCAATCGTCGGAGAGGTATCTCTGGGCCCTCTCGGTAATGCACATCATTGTAAGCCTTGCAACCAATGTGACCAATGAGTTGGTTACGGGATGATGCATCACAGAACGAGTAAAGAGACTTGCCGGTAACGAGATTGAACTAGGTATTGGATACCGACGATCAAATCTCGGGCAAGTAACATACCGATGACAAAGGGAACAACGTATGTTGTTATGCGGTTTGACCGATAAAGATCTTCGTAGAATATGTAGGAACCAATATGGGCATCCAGGTCCCACTATTGGTTATTGACCGAGAATAGTTCTAGGTCATGTCTACATAGTTCTCGAACCCGTAGGGTCCGCACGCTTAACATTACGATGACAGTTTTATTATGAGTTTATAAGTTTTGATGTACCGAAGTTTGTTCGGAGTCCCGGATGTGATCACGGACATGACGAGGAGTCCCAAAATGGTCGAGACATAAAGATCGATATATTGGAAGCCTATATTTGGACATCGGAATCGTTCCGGGTAAAATCGGCATTTTACCGGAGTACTGGGAGGTTACCGGAACCCCCCGGGGGGTTATTGGGCCTACATGGGCCTCGAGGGAGAAGAGGGAAGGAGCCAGGAGGGGGCCGCGTGCCCCTCCCCTTACTAGTCCGAATAGGACAAGGGAAGGGGGGCGGCGCCCCCCTTTCCTTCCTCTCTTCCTCCTCTTTCCCCCTTTCTCGTACTCCTACTTCGAAAGAAGGGAGTCCTACTCCCGGTGGGAGTAGGACTACCCCCTTGGCGCGCTCGGCCGCCTCCTCCCCCCTGGCTCCTTTATATACGGGGGCGGGGGGGGGCACCCCATAGACACACAAGTTGATCTACAGATCGTTCCTTAGCCGTGTGCGGTGCCCCCCTCCACCATATTCCACCTCGGTCATATCGTCGCGGAGTTTAGGCGAAGCCCTGTGCTGGTAGAACATCATCATCGTCACCACGCCGTTGTGCTGACGGAACTCATCTCTGGAGCTTTGCTAGATCGGAGGCCGGAGATCGTCATCGAGCTGAACGTGTGCTGAACTCGGAGGTGCCGTACATTCGGTGCTTGGATTGGTCGGATCGTGAAGACGTACGACTACATCAATCGCATTGTGCTAACACTTCCGCTTACGGTCGACGAGGGTACGTGGACGAACACTCTCCCCTCTCGTTGCTATACCATCCCCATGATCTTGCGTGTGCGTAGGAATTTTTTTGAAATTACTATGTTCCCCAAATGGTATTACATCGAGATTCGGGGCCAAGCGGCACACACGGTGCTGCTGGACAGTCTGTACAGTATTTAATGAACATGGCTGGGGCCCCGAGCACACGAAACTACACGGCAGCGGAAGAACAATGTAGCGGACCTCCATGGCGCAGGGACACCGACGTGGACACGGCCTAGACATGAGATGCGCTCCGATGCGAATCAACTTGCCTGAAAACTGGCATGACACGCCAGGTCAGTACATTGAATGTACTTGCAAGCTCACAACAAACATAAGCATGATGACAAGCAATATCATGATAATTAATCAAGTTAAATTAATGCAAGAAATTACTAAAAATGCAAAGCTATGCAGCGCAAACAAACAGCGCACCAAGTCACACGGACTCGCTTACCAGACGGTTACCTCGTAACCAAACGGTGAATACACCGGGGTCACACCTGAAACCAATCACTCATGAACCTTGAGTGTTCAAGATTCACGACGAAACAATGCATCACAACAATTACTAGTTTGCAAGATTAATTATAAAAGATGATCCATGGTGTGACTTACTCCTGAGTCTTGCCCATAACCGAGGGTGCGGCTATCGATAGATTAAATACACTCTGCAGAGGTAGCGCACTTTATCCACACTACGGAATACCTGTCCTTGTACTCCCATTCAGGTGGACCAAAGTACTCCAACCAAACCCTCCCTTGCCATGCACTCTCCCCGGCCACTCCGACCATCTCCCTCTCAGGGCTAGGTCTTGGGTGGCCCCGTGTCTACCAAAGACACCAATGGCCACCGTCGTGGCAAAACGGTCCCAAACAGGGATAAGGTACCATAAAAACAAAACGAGCACACAAGGTTATGTCTGCCTACCGGGCCAGGGTATGCACGCCCATAACCTTCCCTCATGAGAGGCACCGGTGAGAGCCACGACAAAGGACCGAATCAAGACCTTCCCATTAGGTAAATGTGGTCGCACTGAATTAAAAACCTAATTCAGTGGCACCATGATGTGATCAACATCATATTCACGTTGAACTTAATCAAGTATTAACTTTCAGAAAAACTTTTTATTACTAGCATGGCATCATACCGGAAATCATGCAACTACTCATCACACAGAGCAAGCAACTCTTAAGCATGGATCAAAACAAGCAATATAACTAAGTTGCACTACTAAGATCAGAAACGTCTCTGGTTATAAGTCATTCTTATCTACAAACAACATTTTTATTAGTTGATCATTTAGTTGAAAACTTTTACTAGCAAAAATAGCTACCATAACTTTCCATAACAAAATATCTAGTGCAAAATCTTACCCTACTTAGCCAAACAATTCAATGAACTCAACCAGAAGCTAAAATAAGTATATCAAGCATCATAAAACAACTAGCAATTAACCATATTAATTTATCAAATTTTAAATGCAAATAAAGACTCATATGCAAATAAAGACTCATACTCAGAATGATGCTGTGGCTTGCCTTAGTGCAGAGGAGGGTCACACTTCTCCTGGTTAGCTTCAAGGCAAGATCCTCCTTCTGAAAATATTTTAAAACCACAAAGATAAATGTCAAAACACATTCTGAAAATCACCAGAAATTCTAGACAGCAAGGAAAAATCCACCTTTCGGTGTGCTGCTAGAGCTTTCTGTAACAAAGACAATGCAAAAAGAATCAATTCATTTGGACTTGTGGTTTAGAAATTATGGCTGGTCAAAGTTTGGTCAAATTTCTGAATAAATTCGAATT
>NC_041385.1:212205493-212371378 GCF_002162155.2 Triticum dicoccoides | reverse complement strand
GTGACGTCGAAGGCGTAAAACAGAAATACGCCTCCACTCGTACCACTTCGGGCGCGAGTGGTGAGACCGACACGCAAGCTTTTAAATAGCGTCCGCTACCTCCGCTATTGCAGCCGCAATAGCGGAAGCGTCACCCTGCCACTATTAGTTTAAGGTTGAGTTAGAAAATAGCTTGTTGTCATGATGTGGGCGCAATATTACATGTTAGACCGCTATATCGTCCACTATCCGCAATATCGCCCGCTATATAAGTCCTTGTTATTCTGTTGTGTAATCTGTTTTGGTAAAGGTGTCTTGCTTGCATGGTTGCGTCACCAAATATTGTTCAATTATAGTTTATATTCTTATATAAATGATAATTTCTCACATTAAGTGTCATGTTTTTTGTCCATGGCCTAGAAATATACACAACAATCTCAAATTTGTGAGTGTTTTTAAAAGATTGGCTATGTGGATATAACACCTGCAATATCGCCCGCTATCCGCATTCCACTACGCGGACCCTAATCCGCAACTAGTCCGCTATCCGCTATTTAAAAGTTGGCCGACAGGTGGGTCCCGTGCGTCAGGAGAGAGAGAGAGATCAGAGGGAGGCGGGGCTTCGCCGGAGCTCATGCCAGCGACGAGGGGGTTTGGGGCTAAACAAGAGGGATAGGATTGAAGGTGAGGTCGTGACGCACCTGCCCGTACCCGTGGCTTGGCGAGAGGTGGCCGGAGTTGGTCGCAGTTGAGCTCGCAAGCTTCGGTGGCGGACGGGATTCGCCGGAGAGGAAGAAGACGGCGGCCAGAGGCGGCTCTGAGGGCTCCACGGGGTCCAGGCAGCACCAGCAGACCCCCAATGCCCGCCCAAGCAGTTGCTTGAGCTCGAGAGGCACCAGAGTGCGGTGGCTGGACTACGGGGATCGCCGGAGTCCTCTGGTCGGGGCGACGGCCATAGGCCTGCCCGACCGGGCTTTTGCTCGTCTACGTGCTCGTGGAGGTGGTGTGGAGTGGTGTGTGGCTAGTGAGCGAGGAGGGTAGCGCTATATATAGCCGGAGCGGAGGGGGGACGTGTCGCTGCCGGAGCGCTCTAGACACGCGGCGAACGTCGACGAGAGGCTGCAACGCGAGGGGACAGGGTGCAGCATCCACGCCGGCGCTTTCCCACGCTCGCGGACGAGCACAGGAGGCGGTTTGAGATGGGGACAAGCACATGCGTGCACTGTGCCGTTTTGTCCGCGACTTGACCGGTCTTGCTATGGTGGCTCCGGCGTCGGCGAGCGCCAGGGAGAGGTCATGGGTGATGGGTCGAGGGTTGTGGCGCGGTGTGGCAGTCGGCGGCGAGCGCTGGAATGTGCACGCGCGAAACAGAGCGCAACGCGCCAGCCAGAGCGCGTCGAGACGCATCCCAGGCACCATGTCCACGCGCGATCACCAGGCTAGCATGGTCAAAATGACGCTCAGGAGCGGCCAAACCTTGTCTACGCTCTCGACCATGCAGTGTTTAGTCTAGGGGAGTTGATGGCTCATGCCCAGGTCGACCAGAAGTGACGCCACTTAGCTGAGAAGTTTCTGTACAGAAACTTGGTCGCCTTGTTTGGCCACCTTCTAGAAGGCCATTAGGGCTGATCTCCTGGGGTTTAGGGTTTCTTAGGAGGGTGTTCAAGCTCAAGAAATATCAAGGCTAAAAGCTTGGGGGAAAATGTACTTGCTGTACAAAGTGCATTTCTGGTCCAGAAGTGAAAAGATTTTCTACAGCAAAAATATTACAAAAAAGTGATGCAATATTTTTGCATGGGAAGATGTGCCATGGTCCTAAGAATATTTAGGAATTATCTCAGATTTGTTTGAGCAAGAAAAATTGAGGTTTCTTTGGAGCACAAAGTTCTGAAATGAACTTAAGAGAGAAAAATGAATATTTTCCTTTTAGGAAAAATATTCATTTTATTATTTTGGGAATTGGTGGGAGGGATAAGGTAGATAGGTCACTTGGGTGAAAGCCAAGGATATGCCCAAGTGACAAGTCCATTTGAATTGATCCAAAAATCCAAATCAAATCAGGGCAAAAACCACGATGAAAACCAAGTCCGGAAAGAGAGAGAAGGCAAGTCCTGTAAAAAGAGAGAAGGCAAAATCCAGGCTGTCACAAACCTCCCCCACTTAGGATGAATTCTCGTCCTCGAGATTCGGTTCCTTGGGAAAACCATTCTGGGTATGCAGTCCTTAAAAATTCCTCTCTTTCCCAGGTTGCTTCTTCTTCGGTGTGATGCTCCCACTGAATCTTGTAAAATCTTATCTCTTTGCTGCGAGTGACCCTTTCTGTCTGATCCAATATTCTGATTGGCTTTTCCTCATAAGTCAAATCCTTAGCCAATTCTATCTCTGACATATCAGTCCTTTTCTCTGGTGGTGAGATGCATCTTCTTAGCTGTGAGATGTGAAACACGTTGTGTACTTCGGATAATTCTGGTGGCAATTCCAACTCGTAGGCGACTGTTCCGACTCTGGCTATGACGGGGAATGGACCGATATATCTGGGTGCCAATTTTCCTCGGGTCTGAAACCTCTTGACTCCTTTCATAGGGGTGACTCGGAGATATACGTGTTCTCCGGGTTCGAAGCTAATCTGACGATGTTTGGCATCATAGTAGCTATTCTGTCGGGATTTGGCCAGTTGCAGTCTGTCTCGGATTTTCTTGACTTGCTTCTCGGCTTCGAGCATTAAATCAGTCCCGAAAATACGGCTATCTCCGGTTTGAGACCAATTTATTGGGGTGCGGAAATTTTCGGCCATACAAGGCTTCATAGGGTGACATCTTTAAGCTGGCCCGAAAACTGTTGTTGTAGGAAAACTCGGCGTAGGGCAGACAGTCTTCGCACTTGGTTCCTTGGGCCAATGTACATGCCCGGAGCATATCTTCGAGTATTTGATTTACTCGCTCAGTCTGTCCATCTGTCTGAGTGTCTGAGGATGGTAAGTCGTGTTGTACTTCAGGGCGGTCCCCAAGGCATGATGAAGTCGGGACCTAAATGCGGATGTGAATAGAGATCCCCTATCGGAGGTGATAGTCTTGGGTACTCCATGCAGACTGATCATTCTTGATACATATAGCTGTGCAAGTTGATTTGCACGGTATGTGGTCCGGATAGGTAGGAAGTGTGCCACCTTGGTTAGAGTGTCCACTATGACCCATATCGCGTCGTTTCCTCGATGAGACCTTGGTAATCTGGTGATGAAATCCATGCAAATATCGTTCCATTTCCATTGGGATACCGGCAGAGGCTGGAGGAGTCTGGTGGGTTTTGGGTGTTCTACCTTTACCTTATTGCAGATATCGCAATAGGCCACAAAATAGCGATCTCTTTCTTCATTCCATCCCACCAAAATATCAAACGAAGATCCTCATACATCTTGGTACCACCGGGATGAAGTGAGTATGGTGCTTCATGTGCTTCCGCCAATATTTTCTTCTTCAGACTGTCTTGGTTGGGTATGCAAAGTCTTCCTCGGAACCTTAGCGAGCCTTGCTGATCCATAGTGAAATCAGGTGCTTGCCCTTGTTGCAGCTTCTGAACATATATCCGTAACACCTTATCATCCGCTTGAGCTCTGCGGATTTCTTCTTCGAGAGTAGGAGCAACTTCCAATATAGTGGTAATACGGGCGTCGGTGATTACCAGATTCAGCTGCATGATTTCTTCATAGAGCTCTGGAGGCAAGGAATCCATTAGGGCATTGAGGTTGGCTGGTTTGCGGGTGAGGGCGTCAGCCACCACATTAGCTTTGCCCGGGTGATAATTTATTCCGAGGTCATAGTCATTAACCAACTCGATCCATCTTCGTTGTCGAAGGTTCAAGTCGGTCTGAGTGAATATATACTTGAGACTTTTATGGTCGGTGAATATCTGGCACTTCTTTCCTATCAGATAATGTCTCCAGATTTTTAAAGCGTGCACCACTGCGGCCAATTCCAAATCATGAGTAGGATAATTTCCTTCATGTTGTCGCAGTTGGCGAGATGCATAGGCCACCACTTTGCCATCTTGCATGAGTACACACCCCAGTCCTTTTCTGGAGGCGTCGTAGTAAACATCAAAACTGCGGTAGATATCTGGAAGAGTTAATATGGGTGCCGATGTCAGTCTGGTTTTTAACTCATTGAAGCTCCGTTTGCAGTCTTCAGTCCATACGAACTTCTTGTCCTTCTTGAGGAGCTCAGTCATTGGCTTGGCGATCTTGGAAAATCCTTCGATAAAACGGTGATAATATCCGGCCAGTCCAACGAAACTCCGGATTTCTGAGACGGTGGTGGGTGCGGACCAATCAAGTACATCTTTTACCTTGCTTGGGTCCACCGAGATTCCTTCTGCCGAGAGGATATGTCCAAGGAATCCCACTTGCTGGAGCCAAAACTCACATTTGCTAAATTTGGCATACAATTGATGACCGCGAAGCCGTTGCAGAACTGCGCGAAGATGTTCCTTATGTTCATCCTTGCTTTTGGAATAAATGATGTTGTCATCAATGAACACCACAACAAACTTGTCCAAGAAGTCCATAAACATCTTGTTCATCACATGTATAAAGAATGCAGGAGCGTTGGTGAGGCCGAAGGACATAACAGTGTATTCGTAAAGACCGTACCGAGTGGTGAACGCGGTCTTAGGAATATCTTCCTTCTTAATCTTGAGTTGATGATATCCCGTCCTTAAATCAATCTTTGAGAATACTTTGGCCCCACTGAGTTGATCAAACAGATCGTCAATCCTCGGTAGTGGATACTTGTTTTTAATGGTGACTTCATTTAGCTGTCGGTAGTCTACACACATTCATAGACTGCCATCCTTTTTGCCCACGAAGATTGCTGGTGATCCCCATGGTGAAGAGCTGGGACGAATGTATCCTTTTTGCAGCATCTCATCCAGTTGCTTCTTCAATTCCACCAATTCTGAGGAGGGCATTCGATAATATTTCTTACGTATTGGGGTGGTTCCAGGCACTAGGTCAATAGCGAACTCCAATTCTCGGTCTGGTGGCATGCCGGGTAATTCTTCAGGAAATACATCTAGATACTCGCTGACCACTGGGATTAATTCCACCTCTTCTGCCACGGCTGCGAAAACCATATCCTTCTTGGGGATGCGCTTGCGGGCATAAAAACTTGTGGTGCGACCTTCCATATTTTTCAGGGCAACTTCTCTGGTCGCACAACTGATGCAAACTTGGTATTGGGTTAACCAATTCATGCCCAAAATGACATCCAATTTGTTGGAATCGATGATTATCAACGTTGTTGGAAACTTGACGCCCTTAATGTCAATCTCCAAATTTCGGCAGACGAGATTGCTTATGAGTATGGATCCCGGGTATTGTACCAGCATGCGCTTTCCTAATATCGCGCAAGAAAAATTGTATTGGGAAGCAAAAATCCGCGAAATAAAAGACTGGGAATCCCCAGAGTCAAATAAAATTACGGCGGGTATGTCGTTGACGAGAAACATACCAATGACGACTTCCGGGTCCTCTTGGACTTCGTTTGCGAAAATGTGATGAGCTTGCCCTTGTATTACATCGGGGGCGGAATACTGCTCCATGTATTTAACTTGCGGCTGAAATGGAGCGACGTGCTTGGTGTTCTTGGGACATTGTTGGGCGTAGTGTTCGGTTTGACCACAGCTGAAGTATGAATTGTTGCGCTGGCAATCGTCGCGCACCGGGCTAGTCACGACATTCTTGACTTGTGTAGTAGTCTTGTTGACGTTCTGCTGCCAATTGGGTTTGTACTCCACCTGAGTTTGTTGCCATGTAGAATCCTTTTGCACTAGTTGCATATCCTTCTTGGGCTCGAATTTGTGCTTGTGGTCATTAGCAGCTGGCTTGTTTTCATGCAGGAGCTTGTGTTCCCTCTTGGCGATTAGGGCCCTGTTCACCAGAGTCAGGAAGTCCGGGAAATCAAACATACTGAGAGTGCACCGGAGATGTTGATGTAGGCCTCCAAGAAATCGGTCGATCCTCCACTCTTCGGTGGCCACATCATGGAGAGAGTAGCGGGCTAGCTGGTTGAATTTATTCAGATACTCAGCGATGGTCATGCTGCCTTGAGTGAGCGCGAGAAATTCGCGTTGCTTGATCTTCATGACTCCGGTGGGAATATGATATTTGCGGAAGTGATCCTTGAATTTTGTCCAAGTAATTTCATCATCGGCAGGCCATATTGCTTTGGCATTATCCCACCATATAGCAACGTCTCCTTCGAGATAATGCATTGCCAAGGGAACCTTGTCTCCGTCGTTTGTGTGAGCAATTTCTAGTTTTCTTTCAATAGTCCTTAGCGAGTCGTCAGCGTCCAAAGGATCAGTAGTATGGCTGAAACTGGGAGGCTTGGTTCGCTCAAAATCTGATAGCTTGGAATGATGGCCATTTTGGTTTCCATTCTGACCAACCATAACTTGTAAACTTTTCAGTATTTCTAGCAAATCGTTCCTCCTTCTTTCTTCAAACATTTGCAGGATTTGCTCGGTGGAAGGCGGTTGTGGTGGTGGAGGCGGAGGTGGCTGGTATGGTTCAGGGGAATGTCCTGCCTGTCTTGCGGAACGACGGATAGGGACATCTTCACCAGCTTGACTGCTGCTGCCTCCACGCGGCATCCTATTTTTCGTTTTCCCAATACATAGCAACCATGATGAGAAAATTGCAAAATGGGGGAAAACCAATGACAAATCCCGGAAGAAAGCAGCGAATAAAACCAAGTCAAAAAAATCCAACATAATTATACATAGTCCCAACATGAAAATAAACATCGCAATGGGTCTACTACCCTCGTACATGAAACTATGCATCATGACAAATGCGATTACAGCCATACATCATGCTCAGGACTACCACGATACTCTAACGACCTACTGCTCAGATGGTGATGCTGCAGGCTCGTCTCCTGAGCCGGACCCAGTTCCTGAACTGATAGTAGAGACCTCCGAGGAAAGAGAGGTGTGCTGGCGCTGCCTTGAGGGCTCTCCCTCAGGGGCAGGCAGGGGATGGGATCTAAGCATAGGAGCGGCAGGAGTAGCGACAAGAAAAGACCATGCAGCAGGAGCACTGCGAGGGTTCACCGTCAAAGGGTTAACGGTACCCTGCAAGGTCGTCGTAGGAACGGAGGTGGGAAGAGTAGAAGTGTAGATGACAGCGGGACGAGGGTTCCTTATACGAGCAGCAGCGAGAGCGGCACGACCGCGTGAGAGCTCCCGAGCTAACTCATAGTTAAGGAGATAGCTAGCGGTTATGTAGCGTGCAAGGTGGCTAGTGGGACGATCGCACGCCGAATTAATCAAAGGAAAGAGGATACACCCATTCTCGTGCAGAGATGGGTAGAAGAAAAGTCCAGGGTGGGTGTGCATGCGAACCTCATTGTAGTGCAAGTCTACAAGAGCCTCGATAGCAGCAAACTGAACCACCTGAGATGGCATAGAAGCAAGACCACCCTTGGACGAACGAGTGTAAGCGCCGGATGGGGAACTTTGGTGTAGAGTGACCTCAGCATAATACTCATACAATGCACCGGCCATATGCTCGCGATACACCCGATACTCTGGATCAGCACCCTCTGGATAGAGTTGTCGCCACACATTCTGAAGAATGTGTGGCGATGTGCACGGAGCTGGCTCAGGATGGTAAAAGATCGGTACTGGTGCCACATCTACACTCACAAACCATACGGTTAGTAATAACAACAATAAGTCATGCATGCAATGCAACAACCAATTCCTATGTCTACCGGCACTCAAACGAAACTATCTACCATTTTACTAACGCACTACCGGTCTAGCGTGTCCTACAATCAGCGCGGCTCTAATACCAAGTGTTGTGGCACCCTGGCTCAAAGGAACCGGTTTACCCTGCATTGCCAGCCCACAGATCGAGACTTCTGGCAATACACAACAACATGGTACAGAAATAACCGAATTATTGATACTAGCGTGGTACAAAGGTATGATATTACATCGAGATTCGAGGCCAAGCGGCACACACGGTGCTGTTGGACAGTATGTACAGTATTTAATGAACATGGCTGGGGCCTCGAGCAAACGAAACTACGTGGCAGCGGAAGAACGACGTAGCGGACCTCCATGGCACAGGGACACTGACGTGGACACGGCCTAGACACGAGTTGTGCACCGATGCAAATCAACTTGCCTAAAAACTGGCATGACACGCCAGGTCAGTACATTGAATGTACTTGCAAGCTCACAACAAATATAAGCACGATGAAAAGCAATATCATGATAATTAATGAAGTTAAATTAATGCAAGAAATTACTACAAATGCAAAGCTATGCAGAGCAACCAAATAGTGCATCGAGTCACACGGACTCGCTTACCAGACGGTTACCTCGTAACCAAACGGTGACCACACCGGGGTCACACCTGAAACCAATCACTCATGAACCTCGAGTGTTCAAGGTTCACCACGAAACAATGCAAGATTAATTATAAAAGTTTATCCATGGTGTGACTTACTTCCGAGTCTTGCCCATAACCGAGGGCGCGGCTATCGATAGATTAAATACACTCTATAGAGGTAGCGCACTTTACCCATACTATGGAATACCTAGCCTCGTACTCCCATTCGGGTGGACCAAAGTACTCCAACGAAACCCTCCCTTGCCATGCACTTGATACGTCTCCAACGTATCTATAATTTTTGGTTTCTCCATGCTACTTTATCTACTGTTTTAGGCAATATTGGGCTTTATTATCCACTTTTATATTATTTTTGGGACTAACCTATTAACCGGAGGCCCAGCCCAGATTTGCTGTTTTATGCCTATTTCAGTATTTCGAGGAAAAGGAATATCAGACGGAGTCAAAACGGAACGAAATCAACTGGAGAAGTTATTTTTGGAAGGAAACCCACCTGATGGACTTGGACCCCACGTCAAAAGATACGGGAGATGCTCACGAGGGTGGGGGCGCGCCCTCCCCCCTGGGCGCGCCCCCCTGCCTCGTGGGGCCCTCGTAGCTCCACCGACGTACCTCTTCCTCCTATATATACCAATATACCCTAAAACTTCCAGAACAGAAGATAGATCGGGTGTTCCGCCGCCGCAAGCCTCTGTAGCCACCAAAAACCAATCGGGACCCCGTTCCGGCACCCTGCCGGAGGGGGATCCCATCACCGGAGGCCATCTTCATCATCCCGGCGCTATCCATGACGAGGAGGGAGTAGTTCACCCTCGGGGCTGAGGGTATGTACCAGTAGCTATGTGCTTGATCTCTCTCTCTCTCGTGTTCTCTCTCGTGTTCCTCTATGGCACGATCTTGATGTATCCCGAGCTTTGCTATTGTAGTTGGATCTTATGATGTTTCTCCCCCTCTACTCTCTTGTGATGAATTGAGTTTCCCCTTTGAAGTTATCTTATCGGATTGAGTCTTTTATGAACACTTGATGTATGTCTTGCGTGGGATAACCATGGTGACAATGGGTTATTCTATTGATCCACTTGATGTATGTTTTGGTGATCAACTTGCGGGTTTCGTGACACTTGGGAACCTATGCATAGGGGTTGGCACACGTTCTTGACTCTCCGGTAGAAACTTTGGGGCACTCTTTGAAGTACTTTTATGTTGGTTGGATGAATCTAAGATTGTGTGATGCATATCGTATAATCATGCCCACGGATACTTGAGGTGACAATGGAGTATCTAGGTGACATTAGGGTTTTGGTTGATTTGTATCTTAAGGTGTTATTCTAGTACGAACCATTTTATAGATCGATCCGGAAGAATAGCTTTGTGGTGCCGACCATAATCTCTACGTTTGTTCTCCGCTATTAGTGTCTTTGGAGTGACTCTTTGTTGCATGTTGAGGGATTGTCATATGTTCTATTTATGTTATTATTGTTGAGAGAACTTACACTAGCGAAAGTATGAACCCTAGGCCTTGTTTCCTATCATTGCAATACCGTTTACGCTCACTTTTACCGCTTGTTACCTTGCTGTTTTTATTATTTCAGATTACAAAAACCTATATCTACTATCCATATTGCACTTGTATCACCATCTCTTCGCCGAACTAGTGCACCTATACAATTTACCATTGTATTGGGTGTGTTGGGGACACAAGAGACTTTTTTTATTTCGTTGCAGGGTTGTTTGAGAGAGACCATCTTCATCCTACGCCTCCTACGGATTGATAAACCTTAGGTCATCCACTTGAGGGAAATTTGCTACTATCCTACAAACTTGTGCACTTGCAGGCCCAACAACGTCTACAAGAAGAAGGTTGTGTAGTAGACATCAAGATCTTTTCTAGCGCCGTTGCCGGGGAGGCTAGGTAAGTGAAGGTATATCTTTAGATCTTGCAATCGAATCTTTTTGTTTCTTGTTTTAACACTAGTCTAGTTTATAAAAGAAAACTACAAAAAAATGGAGTTGAGTTTGTCTCATACGCTTCACCTTTTTAATATCTTTCGTGAGTATGATGGAAAGGATAATTGTGCTCAAGTGCTAGAAGAAGAAATCTATAGAATGTTTTGAACTAAATATGTGAATGATGAACATGATTGCAATGTTGTTAGTATGAATTCCTTGAATATCCATGATGCTAATGATATGCAAAGCCACAAGCTTGGGGAAGCTATGTTTGATGAAGATGATATTTTTTGTCCCCCAAGCTTGGATGAGCAAATTTACTATGATGAAAGCATGCCTCCTATTTATGATGATTATTGTGATGATACGTATGCTATAAAGAAGAAGTTTGCTTATGTGGAGAGTTGAAAATTTTCTATGCTTGTAGATCATGAAAAGAATGCTTTAGGTGCTGGTTATATTGTTGAATTCATTTATGATGCTACTGAAAATTATTATGAGGGAGGAACATATGGTTGTAGGAATTGCAATAATGTCAAGTTTCCTCTCTATATGCTTAAATTCTTGAAGCTATGCTTGTTGTGCCATCCTATGCTTGTTGATTATTGTTACCATAAGTTGTTTGCTCACAAAATCCCTATGCATAGGAAGTGGGTTAGGCTTAAATGTGCTAGTCATATGCTTCATGATGCTCCCGTTATGTTTCAATTCTTATCTTTTATGTGAGCATCATTGTCATCATCATGCCTAGCTAAAAGGCATTAAAGAAAATCGCTTGTTGGGAGACAACCCAATTTTACCCTTAATATTTTTGTGTGTCCACATGATTATGCTATTGTAGTAATCATGTTTTATAGCTTTTGTTTCAATAAAGTGCCAAGTAATACCTTTAGGATAGCTTACGGTGATAGTTGTGTTGATCCTGCTGAAAATCAGAAACTTTTGCACCCAGTAAATTAGTTTTGTTAATGCACAGAAACGTGATGTTGATCTGATTCTTTTTGCTATGGATTGGTACACGAATTTACTAGGACTTACGAATTTGGTAGGATTTTTGGAGTTCCAGAAGTATACGTTTGATACAGATTACAACAGACTGTTCTGTTTTTGACAGATTCTGTTTTCTATGTGTTGTTTGCTTATTTTGATGAATCTATGAGTAGTATCGTAGGGTATGAACCATAGAGAAATTGGAATACAGTAGATATTACACCCATATGAATTTAGAATGAGTTCATTATAGTACCTAAGTGGTGGTTTTACTTTATTATACTAACGGAGCTTACGAGTTTTCTGTTGAGTTTTGTGTTGTGGAGTTTTCAAGTTTTGGGTAAGGATTCGATGGACTATGGAATAAGGAGGGGAAAGAGCCTAAGCTTGGGGATGCCCAAGGCACCCCAAGATAATATTCAAGAATAGCCAAAAGCCTAAGCTTGGGGATGCCCCGGAAGGCATCCCCTCTTTCGTCTTCGTTCATCGGTAACTTTACTTGGAGCTATATTTTTATTCACCACATGATATGGGTTTTGCTTGGAGCGTCATTTTCTCTTGTTAGTATTTGCTTTCTGTTAATTAGACTAATGTTTTGCATCTTTAGTTTCAATAAAAAGTCAAGGATAGCCTTTGCCATGCTTATTTTGCTAGTTTGTATGTTGCTGTTTGAAAACAGAAAGTTTACCGTTGTTGCAAAAATTCCCTAGAAAAGCCAGAGCATGGTCTAATGTTGAATCTTTTTGCATATTGAGCTCTGATAATTTTATTACAGTGGGAAGTTTAGTTCATAATTGTTGGAGTCAGGGAAGTATTGATACTCTTTCATTCTTTACAGACTATACTGTTTTGGCAGATTACTGTTATGGTTGCATTGTTTGCGTATGTTTGCTTGTTTAATGATTCTATTTGAGGATAGGAGTATTAAATATACAGAGGCATTTAGTATTCAATGTTGAATAATAATTTTAGTGATTTTTTACAGTAGAAAATGATAAGGTTTTGCATTGGTTTATACTAACCTATCTCACGAGTTCTTGTTGAGTTTGTTGTGAATGAAGCTTTTGATAAAAAGAGAAACCATGATATGAGAGGAATTAAGGAGACACAAAAGTTCAAGCTTGGGGATGCCCAAGGCACCCCAAGATATTATTTCAAGAAGTCTCAAGCATCTAAGCTTGGGGATGCCCCGTAGGCATCCCACCTTTCTTCTTCAACAACTATCGGTTAGTATCGGTTGAGCCTAAGTTTTTGCTTCTTCACATGAGTTGTGATATCCTTGCAATGTAGTTTTCTTTAGCTTTGCTTTCTGTTTGAATAAAGTATCAAGATCTGAAATTCTTTAATGAGAGAGAGCCTTACACAAATTGGCATTTGTTAGAATACTCTATGTGCTTCACTTATATCTTTTGAGCTTGATAGTTTTTGCTCTAGTGCTTCACTTATATCTTTCAAGAGCATGGTGGTAGTTTTATTTTGAAGAAATATATGAACTCTCATGCTTCACTTAGATTATTTTGAGAGTCATTAATAGCATGGTAATTTGCTTAATGTTAATATACTTAGTGTTCAAGATATGTGAAACTTTCTTTTGAGTGAATTGAATACTAAGATAAATTTAATGCTTAATAATTGTTTTGAGATATGGAGGTAATAATATCAAAGTCATGCTAGTTGAGTAGTTGTGAATTTGAGAAATACTTGTGTTGAAGTTTGCAAGTCCCGTAGCATGCACGTATGGGTAAAGTTGTGTAACAAATTTGAAGCATGAAGTGTACCTGGCTTGTGCATCCTTATGAGTGGCGGTCGGGGACGAGCGATGGTCTTTTCCTACCAATCTATCCCCCTAGGAGCATTGTGCTAGTACTTGATTTTTGATGGCTTCTAAATTTTTGCAATAAGTATATGAGTTCTTTTGACTAATGTTGAGTCCATGGATTATACGCACTCTCACCTTTCCACCTTTGCTAGCCTCTTCGGTACCGTGCATTGCCCTTTCTCACCTTGAGAGTTGGCGCAAACTTCGCCGGTGCATCCAAACCCGGTGATATGATACGCTCTGTCACACATAAACCTCCTCATATCTTCCTCAAAACAGCCACCATACCTACCTATTATGGCATTTCCATAGCCATTCCGAGATATATTGCCATGCAACTTTCCACCGTTCCGTTCATCATGACATACTTTACTTTTGTCATATTGCCATTGCATGATCATGTCGTTGACATCGTATTTGTGGCAAAGCCACCATGCATTATTTTTCATACATGTCACTCTTGATTCATTGCACCATCCCGGTACACCGCCGGAGGCATTCATATAGAGTCATATCTTTGTTCTAGATGTCGAGTTGTAATATCGAGTTGTAAGAAAAATAAAAGTGTGATGATCATCATTATTAGAGCATTGCCCTAGTGAGGAAAAGGATGATGGAGACTATGATTCCCTCACAAGTCAGGATGAGACTCCGGACGAAAAAAAAAAGAGAAAGGCCAATAAAAAAAGAGAAGGCCCAAAAAAATGAGAGAAAAAGACACAAGGGGCAATGTTACTATCCTTTTACCACACTTGTGCTTCAAAGTAGCACCTTGTTCTTCATGTAGTGAGTCTCATATATTTGTGCTTCAAAGTAGCACCATGTTTTTCATATAGTGAGTCTCATATATTGTCTTCTTCATACTAGTGGGAATTTTTCATAATAGAACTTGGCTTGTATATTCCTACGATGGGCTTCCTCAAATTCCCTAGGTCTTCATGAGCAAGCAAGTTGGATGCACACCCACTAGTTTTCTTTTGTTGAGCATTCATAGCTCTAGTGCATCCGTTGCATGGTGATCCGTACTCCTCATGTTGACATCAATTGATGGGCATCTCCATAGCCCGTTGATTATCCTCGTCAATATGAGACTTTCTTTTTTTGTCTTCTCCACACAATCCAAATCATCACATTCTATTCCACCCATAGTGCTATATCCATGGCTCGCGCTCATGTATTGCGTGAAGGTTGAAAAAGTTTGAGATTATTTGAGTATGAAACAATTGCTTGGCTTGTCATCGGGGGTATAGAAGTTGAGAACATCTTTGTGTGATGAAAATGAAGCATAGCCTAACTATATGATTTTGTAGGGATGAACTTTCTTTGGCCATGTTATTTTGAGAAGACATGATTGCTTTGATTAGTATGCTTGAAGTATTATTATTTTTATGTCAATATGAACTTTTATCTTGAATCTTTCGGATCTGAATATTCATACCATGATTAAGAAGATTTACATTGAAATTATGCCAAAGTATCACTCCGCATCAAAAATTCTTTTTTATCATTTACCTACTCGAGGACGAGCAGGAATTAAGCTTGGGGATGCTTGATAAGTCTCCAATGTATCTATAATTTTTGATTGCTCCATGCTACTTTATCTACTGTTTTAGGCAATATTGGGCTTTATTATCCACTTTTATATTATTTTTGGGACTAACCTATTAACCGGAGGCCCAACCCAGATTTGTTGTTTTATGCCTATTTCAGTATTTCGAGGAAAAGGAATATCAGACGGAGTCAAAACAGAACGAAATCAACTGGAGAAGTTATTTTTGGAAGGAAACCCACCTGATGGACTTGGACCCCATGTCAGAAGATACGGGAGATGCTCACGAGGGTGGGGGGCGCGCCCTCCCCCCTGGGCGCGCCCCCTGCCTCGTGGGGCCCTCGTAGCTCCACTGACGTACCTCTTCCTCCTATATATACCAATATACCCTAAAACTTCCAGAACAGAAGATAGATCGGGAGTTCCGCCGCCGCAAGGCTCTGTAGCCACCAAAAACCAATCGGGACCCCGTTCCGGCACCCTGCCGGAGGGGGATCCCATCACCGGAGGCCATCTTCATCATCCCGGCGCTATCCATGACGAGGAGGGAGTAGTTCACCCTCGGGGCTGAGGGTATGTACCAGTAGCTATGTGTTTGATCTCTCTCTCTCTCTCTCTCTCTCTCTCTCGTGTTCTCTCTCGTGTTCCTCTATGGCACGATCTTGATGTATCCCGAGCTTTGCTATTGTAGTTGGATCTTATGATGTTTCTCCCCCTCTACTCTCTTGTGATGAATTGAGTTTCCCCTTTGAAGTTATCTTATCGGATTGAGTCTTTTATGAACACTTGATGTATGTTTTGCGTGGGATAACCGTGGTGACAATGGGTTATTCTATTGATCCACTTGATGTATGTTTTGGTGATCAACTTGTGGGTTTCGTGACACTTGGGAACTTATGCATAGGGGTTGGCACACGTTCTTGACTCTCCGGTAGAAACTTTGGGGCACTCTTTGAAGTACTTTTATGTTGGTTGGATGAATCTGAGATTGTGTGATGCATATCGTATAATCATGCCCACGGATACTTGAGGTGACAATGGAGTATCTAGGTGACATTAGGGTTTTGGTTGATTTGTATCTTAAGGCGTTATTCTAGTACGAACTCTTTTATAGATCGATCCGAAAGAATAGCTTTGTGGTGGTTTCGTACCCGACCATAATCTCTACGTTTGTTCTCCGCTATTAGTGTCTTTGGAGTGACTCTTTGTTGCATGTTGAGGGATTGTCATATGTTCTATCTATGTTATTATTGTTGAGAGAACTTACACTAGCAAAAGTATGAACCCTAGGCCTTGTTTCCTATCATTGCAATACCATTTACGCTCACTTTTACCGCTTGTTACCTTGCTGTTTTTATTATTTCAGATTACAAAAACCTATATCTACTATCCATATTGCACTTGTATCACCATCTCTTCGCCGAACTAGTGCACCTATACAATTTACCATTGTATTGGGTGTGTTGGGGACACAAGAGACTTTTTTTTATTTGGTTGCAGGGTTGTTTGAGAGAGACCATCCTCATCCTACGCCTCGTACGGATTGATAAACCTTAGGTCATCCACTTGAGGGAAATTTGCTACTGTCCTACAAACATGTGCACTTGCAGGCCCAACAACGTCTACAAGAAGAAGGTTGTGTAGCAGACATCAGCACTCTCCCCGGCCACTCCGACCATCTCCCTTTTAGGGCTAGGTCTTGGGTGGCCCCGTGTCTACCACAGACACCAACGGCCACCGTCCTGGCAAAACGGTCCCAAACGGGGACAAGGTACCATAAAAACAAAACGAGCACACAAGGTTATGTCTGCCTACTGGGCCAGGGTATGCACGCCCATAACCTTCCCTCACGGGAGGCACCGATGAGAGCCACGACAAAGGACCGAATCAAGACCTTCCCATTAGGTAAATGTGGTCGCACTAAATTAAAAACCCGATTTAGTGGCACCATGATGTGATCAACATCATATTCACGTTGAACTTAATCAAGTATTAACTTTCAGAAAAACTTTTTATTACTAGCATGGCATCATACTGGAAATCATGCAACTACTCATCACACAGAGCAAGCAACTCTTAAGCATGGATCAAAACAAGAAATATAACTAAGACACACTACTAAGATCAGAATCTTCTCTGGTTATAAGTCATTCTTATCTACAAACAACATTTTTATTAGTTCATCATTTAGTTGAAAACTTTTACTAGCAAAAATAGCTACCATAACTTTCCATAACAAAATATCTAGTGCAAAATCTTACCCTACTTAGCCACACAATTCCATGAACTCAACCAGAAGCTAAAACAAGTATATCAAGCATCATAAAACAACTAGCAATTAACCATATTAATTTATCAAATTTTAAATGCAAATAAAGACTCATATTCAAGTAAAAAATCATAGATATTGAAATAACACCATCCAAATGATGTCGTGGCTTGCCTTAGTGCAGAGGAGGGTCACACTCCTCCTGGTTAGCTTCAAGGCGAGATCCTCCTTCTGAAAATATTTTAAAAGCACAAAGATAAATGTCAAAACACATTCTGAAAATCACCAGAAATTCTAGACGGCAAGGAAAAATCCACGTTTTGGTGTGCTACTAGAGCTTTCTGTAACAAGACAATGCAAAAAGAATCAATTCATTTGGACTTGTGGTTTAGAAATTATGGCTGGTCAAAGTTTGGTCAAATTTCTGAATAAATTTCAATTAAACAGAAATTCCTGGGGGGTGACGTCGAAGGCATAAAACCGAAATACACCTCCACCCATACCGCTTCGGGCGCGAGTGGTGAGACCGACAGGTGGGTCCCGTGCGTCAGGAGAGAGAGATCAAAGGGAGGCGGGGCTACGCCGGAGCTCACGCCGGCGACGAGGGGGTTTGGGGCTAAACGAGAGGGATAGGATTGAAGGTGGGGGTCGTGGCGCACCTGCCGTACTAGTGGCTTGGCGAGAGGTGGCTGGAGCTGGTCGCAGTTGAGCTCGCAAGCTTCGGTGGCGGACGGGATTCGCCGGAGAGGAAGAAGATGGCGGCGAGAGGCGGCTCCGAGGGCTCCACGGTGTCCAGGCAGCACCAGTAGACCCCCAATGCCCCGCCCAAGCAGCTGCTTGAGCTCGAGAGGCACCGGAGTGCGGCGGCTGGACTGCAGGGATCACCGGAGTTCTCTGGTCAGGGCGACGGCCAGAGGCCTGCCCGACCGGGCTTCTGCTCGTCTACGTGCTCGAGGAGGTGGTATCGAGTGGTGCGTGGCTAGTGAGCGAGGAGGGGAGCGCTATATATAGCCGAAGCGGGGGGGACGTGTCGCCACCAGAGCGCTCTGGACACGCGTCGAACATCGACGAGAGGCTCCAACGCGAGGGGACAGGGTCCAGCGTCCGCGCCGACGCTTGGCCACGCTCGCGGACCAGCAGAGGAGGCGGTTCGAGATGGGGACAAGCACACGCGCGCACTGTGCCATTTTGGCCGCGACTTGACCGGTCTTGCTGCGGAGGCTCCGGCATCGGCGAGTTCCAGGGAGAGGTCATGGGTGATGGGTCGAGGGTTGTGGCACGGTGCGGCAGTCGGCGGCGAGCGCTGGAACATGCACGCGCGAAATAGAGCGCGTCGAGACGCATGCCAGGCACCGTGTCCATGCCCGGTCACCAGGCTGGCATGGTCAAAACAACGCCCAGGAGTGGCCAAACCTTGTCTACGCTCTCGACCGTGCAGTGTTTAGTCTAGGGGAGTTGATGGATCATGCCCAGGTCGACCAGAAGTGACGCCACTTAGCTGAGAAGTTTCTGTACAGAAACTTGGTCGCCAAGTTTGGCCACCTTCTAGATGGCCATTAGGTCTGATCTCCTGTGGTTTAGGGTTTCTTAGGAGGGTGTCTAAGCTCAAGAAAGATCATGGCTAAAATCTTAGGGAAAATGTACTTGCTAGACAAAGTGCATTTCTGGTCCAGAAGTGAAAAGATTTTCTACAGCAAAAATATTACAAAAAGTTATGAAATATTTTTGCATGGGAAGATGTACCATAGTCCTAAGAATATTTAGGAATTATCTCAGATTTTTCTGAGCAAGAAAAATTGAGGTTGCTTTGGAGCACAAAGTTCTGAAATGAACTTAAGAGAGAAAAATGAATATTTTCCTTTTAGGAAAAATATTCATTTTATTATTTTGGAAATTGGTGGGAGGGATAAGGTAGATAGGTCACTTGGGTGAAAGCCAAGGATATGCCCAAGTGACAAGTGCATTTGAATTGATCCAAAAATCCAAATCAAATCAGGGCAAAAACCACGATGAAAACCAAGTCCGGAAAGAGAGAGAAGGCAAGTCATGTAAAAAGAAAGAAGGAAAAATCCAGGCTGTCACAAATCTCCTCCAAGAGCACCAGGGCGGTGGACGACGACGAGGCCTATGAAGGGGACGACACAGAGTCGGGGAAGACGCGGCAGTGGAAGCCCGCGCAGAGAGGAGTATGAGGGTTCACTGGTTTGGCTGTGGTGTGAGGCTGCCGTCGCCGCAGGGCCTGGCCAGCGGCAGGAATAGTAGGGGGCGGTGAGGCCTCCGCGGCAGCACAGCCGTCCACGGGAGGTAGGAGCATGCGGCACGACCGGCGCTTCTTTGGGCGGCTGGAGCAAGAAGACCAGAGGTTGAAGAAGTACTACGGTCGTTGGATGGACATCGTACGATCACTGGAGCTAGAATCGTTCATATTGACTAAGTTGACAAAGCACTCCTTCCCCGTCAACTTAGTAGGCCCACAAGTCAGCCTCCCACCAAGGTGGGTCCCAACTAGTAGGGGGAGTATTCATTTTTTTGTGTGTAATAAGGAGGCACCTCCGGTGGGTCCGAGCTGACAGCGGGGGGAACGTTTTTTTCGTGAAATACGTTGGCCCGTCCGGTGGGTCCCAGCAGTCAGGGGGGAAAGGTTTTTTCCGCCAAATACGGTGGCCCGTCCAGTGGGTCCCTGCTGTCAGGTGGAGGAATAATTATTTTCCGCGTAATAAGGAGGCACTTTCTTGCGGCTGCCGTGGACCCAGCTATCAACCTCTCCACGTACAGTACTCTTCCGATGGAAGTCGTTCCTTGACCACGTTGACCAGGCCGCGCCGAGAGCACCAGGGCGGTGGACGATGGCCAGGCCTAGGAAGGGAACGACACGGAGCCAGGGAAGACTCGGAAGTTGTTTCCCACACGAAGGGGAGTACGACTGTACGAGGGTTTACTGGTTCGCCTGCCGTCGCCGGAGAATAACAGCAGGTGTGGGTGAGTAGAGGGATAGCTAGGCCAGCAATGGGAGTACAGTGGGGCAGTGTGGCCTGCGCGGCAGCACAGCCGGCCGCAGGGAGGAGAGAGCAGGTAGTCCCGCCGGCGCTTGTTTGAGCGGCTGGAGCAGGAAGAGCAGAGATTAAAGAAGCACGACGGCCGTTGGATGGACATCCAACAGTCACTGCTTGTGCATCAACCTTTTTTTAGGAAAGCCTCAAATCTGTGGAAAACATTATACAACCCATCTGCCATTATTTCTGATAATTTACAGCCAATATGCTAATGCTTAAGGATTTTTTGGAGCCCATATTCTTTTCATTAGCACTAGTTGAGTGGCCCGCGCAAATGCACGGGCAACATCTTAGACTCCTTTTTTTATTTGTTTTAATTATTTATAATATTGTGCTAATATTCCATATAATATATAGTAATATAAAAATATATGTCCTAGCCATCGAATTTTAATATAACAACTAAAATATTATATTGTTAATTAGGGAATAAAATTTTATGTTGAGATCTGAAGATGTAAGTCCTAATTGTAATTTTATGCCTGTAAGCACCATATATACATCTACATCACTGGGTCAATTTTAAGTTACCGGTGATTCTCGCACCAGCACATTCTTCCAAACTCACAATCTACTTTCCTGTGCTACCGTGTAACATACATGCATATGTATGCTTGCCCTGATAGATAGGAGCTAGACAGCCGGAAAGGTGTGACATACTCTGCCATACTTTGCATATCAGTGTTGACATGCATTTCAAGGCAGTGAAAGATAAAGCAATGCAGAATTTGAAATTCACAAAATGCACTTGTAAGACTTATGATCAAGTACTAAGTCAGCCTAGAACATATATCTCTTTGTAACCTATGTAATTTAGATCACCCACAGTATCTATTTGTCATTTCTTGGTATGTATGCTGAAAGGCCATACACTTAAAAATTTACATCACAGTCCAAAATTTGTTTTTTAAGCAATTCACATTTTAATTCAACTTGTGGCATTCATAATTGTGACTGAAACATTGAATAGAACACATGCTATTTAGCAATGTAGACCAACAATAATAATATTTATTTATTCTCCTAAATAAGATGAGACACTTGTACGCATGAGAAGCACTGTAACGCCGCGGCACTTTAGTTGAAGAATACCTTGGTTTTGGCTCTCCATATGACAACGAAAGCAAAACACATAACAAAAGAAAGGCATGTAGCACGACCCTATAAACTTTTTGCTGAATTGATTAAACATCGAAATCATTGAAGATGCTCTAGATTGTGACTTTCGCTGTCTTTCGTAAATATTAAAGGCCTACCTGATTACTGGATATATATAGTTGCAGACATGCAGTATGTGAAAGAATATTCTGCAGCCGCTGCCGGCTGCGAGTGAGAAAATGCAAGGGTACAACACTTTTCTAATTATAGGAACGCCGATCTTGAATTCTTTTTAGTGTCCCACCTCGTTCATACTTCTGGAAGAAACCTGCTAGCTTCTATGTAGACTTTTCATCAAGTGCCTTCCTGAATCAACAGAATTAAGATTATTACTCCACAAATAAGTTTTGTATGCAAATTAATTCATGCATGCAAAAAAGGCACAAAACAAATAAATTCATGTTATACAAATAATTCAACCTGGGTTTGGGTCCAAGATCATGAAGGGTGTCATTTTTTGAAATCTTACATTGACACACGGATGAGCAAGTACAATTAAAAAGCACATGCTAAACCTGAAAAAAGAAGGTAACATGACCTTATTCAGCAATAATTAATAAACCAAAAATCTAAAACTTAAACACAAATTGTTGCCTCTATATTTTGTTCTTCATTTTTCTATCAATGAACCATACATCTATTTATCAAAGCGAAATTGGTTAGTTATATCTGAGGAGAGGGAAATTATGTAAACGCACTGACCACACAATGATCGGCCAATGTAATATCAGATGCACTACATGAAGGACTCTTTGCAGAAATTTAGGCAATATTTTTTAACCAATATCGATATCACATCACTAAACATTATTTTATATGAATATGAAAGCTTGATAAGTTTGAGTCAACATCTCAATCCCATCCAACAACATACTTTTTTAGGTTTTTAGTGTAATCTTGGAGTTCCATCTCGTGTCATGAAAAAAATGAAATGTTTGGTAAACTGGTAATGTGCTTTCACACTTCAACTTTCATTGCATCAGCTCATCTGGCGAACCCCCTTTCAACATGTGTCTTTTCAAATATCTAGATAATATACAAATGCATCACAGTAGGATTAAAAGGTAGGGTTATGAAAATAGACGGTCAAAATATGTCTTAAAAACTACTATAGGATTGAAGGTGGGGGTCGTGGCGCACCTGCCGTACCCGTGGCTTGGCGAGAGGTGGCCGGAGCGGGTCGCAGTTGAGCTCGCAAGCTTCGGTGGAGGACGGGATTCGCCGGAGAGGAAGAAGACGGCGGCGAGAGGCGGCTCCGAGGGCTCCACGGTGTCCAGGCAGCACCAGCAGACCCCCAATGCCGCGCCCAAGCAGTTGCTTGAGCTCGAGAGGCACCGGAGTGCGGCGGCTGGACTGCAGGGATCGCCGGAGTCCTCTGGTCAGGGCGACGGCCAGAGGCCTGCCCGACCGGGCTTCTGCTCGTCTACGTGCTCGTGGAGGTGGTGTGGAGTGGTGCGTGGCTAGTGAGCGAGGAGGGGAGCGCTATATATAGCCGAAGCGGGGGGGACGTGTCGCCACCGGAGCGCTCTGGACACGCGTCGAACGTTGACGAGAGGCTCCAATGCGAGGGGACAGGGTCCAGCGTCCGCGCCGACGCTTGGCCATGCTCGCGGACGAGCAGAGGAGGCGGTTCGAGATGGGGACAAGCACACGCGCGCACTGTGCCGTTTTGGCCGTGATTTACCGGTCTTGCTGCGGCGGCTCCTGCGTCGGAGAATGCCAGGGAGAGGTCATGGGTGATGGGTCGAGGGTTGTGGCGCGGTGCGGCAGTCGGCGGCGAGCGCTGGAACATGCACGCGCGAAACAGAGCGCGTCGAGACGCATGCCAGGCACCGTGTCCATGCCCGGTCACCAGGCTGGCATGGTCAAAACAACGCCCAGAAGTGGCCAAACCTTGTCTACGCTCTCGACCATGCAGTGTTTAGTCTGGGGGAGTTGATGGCTCATGCCCAGGTCGAACAGAAGTGACGCCACTTAGCTGAGAAGTTTCTGTACAGAAACTTGGTCGCCAAGTTTGGCCACCTTCTAGATGGCCATTAGGTCTGATCTCCTGTGGTTTAGGGTTTCTTAGGAGGGTGTTTAAGCTCAAGAAAGATCATGGCTAAAATCTTTGGGAAAATATACTTGCTATACAAAGTGCATTTCTGGTCCAGATGTGAAAAGATTTTCTACAGCAAAAATATTACAAAAAAGTGATGAAATATTTTTGCATGGTAAGATGTGCCATGGTCCTAAGAATATTTAGGAATTATCTCAGATTTTTCTGAGCAAGAAAAATTGAGGTTGCTTTGGAGCACAAAGTTCTGAAATGAACTTAAGAGAGAAAAATGAATATTTTCCTTTTAGGACAAATATTCATTTTATTATTTTGGGAATTGGTGGGAGGGATAAGGTAGATAGGTCACTTGGGTGAAAGCCAAGGATATTCCTAAGTGACAAGTCCATTTGAATTGATCCAAAAATCCAAATCAAATCAGGGAAAAAACCACGATGAAAACCAAGTCCGGAAAGAGAGAGAAGGCAAGTCCTGTAAAAAGAAAGAAGGCAAAATCCAGGCTGTCACAAACCTCCTCCAAGAGCACCAGGGCGGTGGACGACGACGAGGCCTATGAAGGGGACGACACAGAGCCGGGGAAGACGCGGCAGTGTAAGCCCGCGCAAAGAGTATGAGGGTTCCCTGGATTTGGCTGCGGTGTGAGGCTGCCGTCGCCGCAGGGCCTGGCCAGCAGCAAGAATAGTAGGGGGCGGTGAGACCTCCGCGGCAGCACAGCCGGCCACGGGAGGTAGGAGCATGCGGCACGACCGGCGCTGCTTTGGGCGGCTGGAGCAAGAAAACCAGAGGTTGAAGAAATACTACGGCCGTTGGATGGACATCGTACGATCACTGGAGCTAGAATCGTTCATATTGACTAAGTTGACAAAGCACTCCGTCCCGTCAACTTAGTAGGCCCACAAGTCAGCCTCCCACCAAGGTGGGTCCCAACTAGTAGGGGGAGTATTCATTTTTTTGTGCGTAATAAGGAGGCACCTCCGGTGGGTCCGAGCTGACAGCGGGGGGAACATTTTTTTCGTGAAATACGTTGGCCCGTCCGGTGGGTCCCAGCAGTCAGGGGGGAAAGGTTTTTTCCGCCAAATACGGTTGCCCGTCCAGTGGGTCCCTGCTGTCAGGTGGAGGAATAATTATTTTCCGCGTGATAAGGAGACACTTTCTTGCGGCTGCTGTGGACCCAGCTGTCGGCCTCTCCACGTATAGACTCTTCCGATGGAAGTCGTTCCTTGACCACGTTGACCAGGCCGCGCCGAGAGCACCAGGGCGGTGGACGATGGCCAGGCCTAGGAAGGGAACGACACGGAGCCAGGGAAGACTCGGAAGTTGTTTCCCACGCGGAGGGGAGTACGATTGTACGAGGGTTTACTGGTTCGTCTGCCGTCGCCGGAGAATAACAGCAGGTGTGGGTGAGTAGAGGGATAACTAGGCCAACAATGGGAGTACAGTGGGGCAGTGAGGCATGCGCGGCAGCACAGCCGACCGCGGGAAGGAGAGAGCAGGTAGTCCCGCCGGCGCTTGTTTGAGCGGCTGGAGCAGGAAGAGCAGAGATTGAAGAAGCACGACGGCCGTTGGATGGACATCCAACAGTCACTTCTTGTGCATCAACCTTTTTTTTAGAAAAGCCTCAAATCTGTGGTAAACATCATACAACCCATCTGCCATTATTTCTGATAATTTACAGCCAATATGCTAATGCTTAAGGATTTTTTGGAGCCCATATTCTTTTCATTAGCACTAGTTGAGTGGCCCGCGCAAATGCGCGGGCAACATCTTAGACTCCTTTTTTTATTTGTTTTAATTATTTATAATATTGAGCTAATATTCCATATAATATATAGTAATATAAAAATATATGTCCTAGCCATCGAATTTTAATATAACAACTAAAATATTATATTGTTAATTAGGGAATAAAATTTTATGTTGAGATCTGAAGATGTAAGTCCTAATTGTAATTTTATGCCTGTAAGCACCATATATACATCTACATCACTGGGTAAATTTTAAGTTACCGGTGATTCTCGCACCAGCACATTCTTCCAAACTCACCATCTGCTTTCCTGTGCTACCGTGTAACATACATGCATATGCATGCTTGCCCTGATAGATAGGAGCTAGACAGCCGGAAAGGTGTGACATACTCTGCCATACTTTGCATATCAGCGTTGACATGCATTTCAAGGCAGTGAAAGATAAAGCAATGCAGAATTTGAAATTCACAAAATGCACTTGTAAGACTTATGATCAAGTACTAAGTCAGCCTAGAACATATATCTCTTTGTAACTTATGTAATTTAGATCACCCACAGTATCTATTTGTCATTTCTTGGTATGTATGCTGAAAGGCCATACACTTAAAAATTTACATCACAGTCCAAAATTTGTTTTTTAAGCAATTCACATTTTAATTCAACTTGTGGCATTCATAATTGTGACTGACACATTGAATAGAACACATGCTATTTAGCAATGTAGACCAACAATAATAATATTTATTTATTCTCCTAAATAAGATGAGACACTTGTACGCATGAGAAGCACTGTAACGCCGCGGCACTTTAGTTGAAGAATACCTTGGTTTTGGCTCTCCATATGACAACAAAAGCAAAACACATAACAAAAGAAAGGCATGTAGCACGACCCTATAAACTTTTTTCTGAATTGATTAAACATCGAAATCATTGAAGATGCTCTAGATTGTGACTTTCGCTGTCTTTCGTAAATATTAAAGGCCTACCCGATTACTGGATATATATAGTTGCAGACATGCAGTATGTGAAAGAATATTTTGCAGCCGCTGCCGGCTGCGAGTGAGAAAATGCAAGGGTACAACACTTTTCTAATTATAGGAACGCCGATCTTGAATTCTTTTTAGTGTCCCACCTCGTTCATACTTCTGGAAGAAACCTGCTAGCTTCTATGTAGACTTTTCATCAAGTGCCTTCCTGAATCAACAGAATTAAGATTATTACTCCACAAATAAGTTTTGTATGCAAATTAATTCATGCATGCAAAAAAGCACAAAACAAATAAATTCATGTTATACAAATAATTCAACCTGGGTTTGGGTCCAAGATCATGAAGGGTGTCATTTTTTGAAATCTTACATTGACACACGGATGAGCAAGTACAATTAAAAAGCACATGCTAAACCTGAAAAAAGAAGGTAACATGACCTTATTCAGCAATAATTAATAAACCAAAAATCTAAAACTTAAACACAAATTGTTGCCTCTATATTTTGTTCTGCATTTTTCTATCAATGAATGATATTCCATACATCTATTTATGAAAGCGAAATTGGTTAGTTATATCTGAGGAGAGGGAAATTATGTAAACGCACTGACCACACAATGATCGGCCAATGTAATATCAGATGCACTACATGAAGGACTCTTTGCAGAAATTTAGGCAATATTTTTTAACCAATATCGATATCACATCACTAAACATTATTTTATATGAATACGGAAGCTTGATAAGTTTGAGTCAACATCTCAATCCCATCCAACAACATACTTTGTTAGGTTTTTAGTGTAATCTTGGAGTTCCATCTCGTGTCATGAAAAAAATGAAATGTTTGGTAAACTGGTAATGTGCTTTCACACTTCAACTTTCATTGCATCAGCTCATCTGGCGAAGCCCCTTTCAACATGTGTCTTTTCAAATATCTAGATAATATACACATGCATCACAGTAGGATTAAAAGGTAGGGTTATGAAAATAGACAGTCAAAATATGTCTTAAAAATATTCATAATATCTCCATTTTGGCTCAGAAAAGAGCTAGCCGGTTGGAACTCAGTTGCAAACACGACCAAGCATAGTTTTTTTTTAAAGTCTGTTAGGAGGTATTTCTCTGGATTTTCCTGCTAATTAAGATATCCTTCAAAATCCCTCATTAATTGTTCTGAAGAAAATGGAAATTCCTTAACATCTTATTAGCTTAGTGAAGAAATATGCAGCTTGCACGTATGTTATATCTGTTTCCATCATTATGCAAAACAGATACTCTTGTCAACACTTCCCACGTGAATTTTGTTAAAGACATATTGCAGTCCATGAACAACACTTAAACCGTCAGTCCTGACAGTAGTTAATATATATGACCATGTCATCAGAACTATCTTTACTTTGTATCTCGCATCAATTTGACAGCCAAGGAACCATGATGCACCAGGTAGTAGTTTCCCTCGTGTTCCTTTTCCCTTATGCATTGATCACCCCTGCTTCCAAAATTTAATTTAGCTGTTATGTAAATGTGTTAGTATACATTTGCTATTAGGCTCACCTCTGACAATGTAGTTAGCCACAAAATCTGTATTTTAATGTAGTATTGTCTATATCTGAACCTACTGACAGGTTGATGATTCCAAATGAATAGATTGATGTAGGAACACATATAAAACTATTGTTGTAGTTTCTTATGGGATATAGCTTTTTCTCATTTTAAATATCCATACATAAAATTTCCAGACCAGTAACTAATTATGCTTTCAATGGATATAAATAAAGTAACAAATGGATGTAAAGACATATATAGAAGTTCAGTTCTAGTTTCTTGATTTTGCAAGAAAATAATTAAGAGCATGTACGCCAAGGTGATCAATAAAAATATGATGGTAATCATGCATTGTGGTAACAACGTCAGGTTTCTTTTTATTCAAAGACCATCATACGTTTATCCTGGAGAATCTACATACCTAATGCTAAACGGAAGGCTGCAAAGCTCACTTCCAGTCCTGAATTACGGTTACCCAATGCTTTGTGCAGCAGCAACACATGTGTACTCAGCACGTCCTGATCGATTCTTGCACCGAGCTAGCTCCCTTGACTTAACATGCACGTACATGTACAGCAACCTCGGCTGATTGGTTCTGCTGGCCGCCAGAATAAATAATCAATCTGCTTCGGTGTTTCCGCTGAGTACGTGCACCTAACAGCAGCTATATTGGCTGGGAGAGGAATCGAGTCAGCTTTGCTTCTTCGAGAGTACTCGACGTCTGGTGTTGTATGCTTGTATCAGCATCATCAACAGCTCCGACATATGGTATTGCTGAATCGCTGTTGAACCCAGTTGGCCACGCCCCTAATTAAGAATCATAATTTGTAAAAAAAAAAGAACCACGGCAGCTCTCCTACAGAAAACGTAAGGGCCAGGAAGAGACGCACATAGCACCCACTCACCGACATCGTATGACTTGGAGACTGTTGACACCAGATTTTGGCACGGTCAATAAATTATTTAAGATGGCCTCAAATGGAGAGTGATCTTCATGAAAGAGTTCCGTATTGTCAATATGAACATCTTTGAAGTTTGGGTCATCGCAGTCCGATTTCATCTCGAAGGCCGAAACTATACTCAAAGTACTAAGATCTTATATTCAGAGTACAGTTTGGCTGATTAAGCCCCCAAGACGACCTCAAATGGAAACATTATCTACACAGATTGTCTTCGTCTCGTCGAAACGATTGATTTTGATATAAATATCATTCCAATCCGAGTTCATATGCAAAAGTTAGAGCCATCGGAATACAGCCCTGTCACGAGGCAAAAACTGGCGCGCCCCACCAGACACCCTGTCTGATGGGTAGCGCGAGGGATAGCCTGTTTTGCGCGACCGATTTGACCCTCGAGATAACCTCTGATCAAAAAATGTTCAATATAAAAGTTGTTCGTCTCGTTGAAACGGTCAAGATTGCTTTTGGGCTCGTTTCTATCCGAGATCGTTTACCACCACAAAAAAGACCCGCAAGGTGCAGCCAGTTTAAACCGAACAGTTTTGGAAAGTTCGGACAAAACCAATCCGAATTTGACTAGGGTTTTGGACGTGAATCCAAGCCTTTTCCTTGCACGGGAAGTTCAGCCGCCTCTTATATACCTAAGGGGTGACGGCCGATTGAACAACACAGTCGAACAATCAATCTACCACTTTTTATCTTTTATCTTTTCTCCTTAACCCTAGTTCTTCTTCTTCCTCGTTCTTCGTTCGTTCTTCTTCATTGCAGGGCGGCAAGCCTCAAGGCCCTAGGGTCGATCAGGTCGACCTAGGGCAGCCCATAGCCGCCGCGCGCCCAGACGGGGTCACTCCCGGGCGTGTGGGGTTTCGGGTCCCAAAAGCGCCGGCTTGCTGTCTTGCGTATCGCGCTGGAAGTCGGCCTCCCGCGGTGTGAGTTGCGGAGCATCTCCCTCGGCGCTGCGGGTACACATCGGCGTGTTCGTGTGACGCGTTCCAGCGTCAACACACTTTTTGGCGACTCCACTGGGGACGAAGCTTTGAACGGTTTCCAACCCGTTCTTGCTACGAAGAGATCGTCATCTAGGGTTTGCAATCTACAAAGGTAACATGAATACCCAATTCACTTATGTAGATGTAAATAATACATATGTTGTTGCTAGATCGTCTAATGATCATATTGTATCGGCTAGCCCTAGTTTTATCAATCATGCATCTAATTATGTGCAACAGCCGATTCAGAATAATCTTCATGCTTCAACTTCATATAATTTTAGCGACATGCAACATATGTATCCCAACTCCCATGCATCGGCAACCCCACAAATCTATATGTCGATGAACAACATGATGAGTTCGGTTAATCATGTTGAGACACCCCATGTAGGAACTTCCAATAGTATGCAACAAAGCGTTTCAACTTTTTATTCATCGGCAAATAACTTGCAGTATGTTAATCCAAACGTGCCGGTGGATAGGGGAATTGGCCATGCCACTACTAGTTATTCGGCCAATTACCCTCAAATATCGTATGCTACACCTCATGCTACGAATTTTTCGGCACCATACGCAATTGTAGATATTCGTGACTCGGCTCCGCACCTTCATGCTCATGGCCGAATAAGTGAGAATTCTACCAGAGCGCATGTGTCTTTACCTAGTAACGTAGCATATCATGTTGCCCCTGCACAATTACAGAATTTCGGCAACACACCATTGCCGAAAGCGTCTCAAAGTATTGGGGGGCAATCCGATGAAGATTGGGCTGAAATTGGTCGAAAAAAGCTTAAAGATAGACTAGCTGCAATGTTTGCTGAATTTAGACAAGAACAAGCAACCTTGCGAATCAAAGAAAGAAAGAGTGGTGATTCGGATAACAAAGTTAATTCGGTTATTAAAAAAGACGAATCAAATAGTATGTGTACCGAATCTATCAAAGAAAAAGAGGATGCCAAGGCATTGGAGAGTCATTCAAAAGTGGAACAAAGTATTATTCAAGTGATACAACCATCACGCTCTCCCAACGTAATTGAAGAGGTATGTCTAGAAAGTGACTTGCCTATCTTCCGATTTGGTCGCAACTTTATTGTCGATGCTTCTATAAGAAAAATTCTCATAAGTAATTTTGAAAGACCAATGAAGAAGGGTAATTTACTTGTTAGCAACAAAATTATTATAGACTATATAGGTAACCCATTGCACCATTTATAAAGACCGATAATGACTTATTGTTGTGGCCAAAGCTTTCCCCGTTGCTTTATCTAAAGTTCATATCTAGTTGGGTAGCTTTGCTTATTTCTTACTTGGCTTACACTTTGTCTCAATTGAGACATGTGTGTTCTAAATATTTTCGTATCGAAAGTTTAAAGCCAAGGTTAATTTATTTTAAGAAATCCGATGCTAATATAATATCTTATCCAAAGACACTAGAGATAGAGTGGAAAACAAATGTATAGCCGAATGGGAAGATTCTAAATCTGAACCATTCGTTTGCTTATCTTCAAAGCCGTTCACACAGCAAGATCGGCTAGAAAGCAAGAAGTTTACCTTCAATTCAAGCATGTGTGACCAAATATTTGATTTATTGCTAAAAAATAATTACATAAGAATTCTTGATCACCATGTCAAGCCATCAATTCAAGGACGAATGTATTGTAGGTTGCATCATTCGTTCAAACATAATTTTGAGGATTGCAATATGTTTCATCAAATAGTTAAATCGGCCATTTATAAAGGACGATTGAAATTTGTTGAGACACCAAGAGATGACCAGTCTATTCCGATTGGTCTCGATGGCAGAAAGTTTTTGCATCGGCTGCTTCAAGCCAATCCATTTAAAGAGAAGGTAAAAACTGCAGGTGATGGGGTCAAGCTTTCAAGTAAAGAAGTTGTTGAAGAGCATAATGAACATAATTTTGAGGGCGAGAATTCCATCGAAGCTACAATGGAGACGCCAAGGACTGGTGGGCAACAAGCAAATCCAATGATTGGTGCAAGCACAACCAAAGGAAACAAAGGCCGAAATAAGCGCAAGTGTAAGAGATCAAAAATCACCTTCGTTGAGCTATTGGATACATATCAAAAGAAGAGTGAAGAGAAGAATGCTTATTGGCCAAATCATGCAAAGAAACCAAGATCACCCCCAAGGCGCAAATATGAGGATTGGTATTGGCAAAGTGATAATTTTAATGCAACATATTCATATCCTTATTTTGGGCCGCCAATGCCAATGCCGTGGATGCCTCCCTATGCTCATATAGATACATATTCATCATGGGACAGGTATGATACAAGGGCACATTCTCCATCTTATTCTAGACCATCTCGCCAATACTATGCAGCTCCAAGGAGATCAACATTTGAACAATCACGCGTCAAAGATCGTTTCAATCATAAAGAATCGGTTTGGTGCACAATGAAGAACAAGGAGGTGGTTGAGCAAATCTACCGCGTCAAAAGAGATGGTCGTAAGAGTGCCACTTCAGATATGATCTCAAATGAAAAAGAGCCAATTAAAGTGTTGACATTGGCTACAAAAGGCAATGAGGCAAGTCAATCAAGTGCCAAATCTGAAGGGAAGAAGTTGAGAGTGCACAAGGTAAAACAAGAATTGCCATTACTTCAAACAAAATTGCAGCTGGGATGCCCACTCGACTTATCGTATTGGCAAAAGAAGGAGTTGCAGAAGCTTAGTGCACAAGAACTTGAAAAGAGAAATATGGCATGGGTTCCCAAAGGAAATATTCAAAATAAGGATTATGTGCGAGCTTCCTTTACAAGGAGTGCGACAAAGGTGAAGAAGGAAAAGAGTGAAAGCTACGAAGGACCAAGCCGAAGGTTTCAACATCTTCGGTCCACACATTATCCATTTTCTTCAACAATGCCGTTGATGCCTATGCCATGGAATTCTTCATCAGGTATGATTGGTTACCCTCAATGGGCTTATTTTAATCCAGGGATAAAATATAATTTCTTACATCATGAAAGGTATTACCAAATCATTATATGTTCGATTAGCTTCACTTTTGTTGCTAATCTAAATGGCCGATATATACTTATCATCCAAAGCACGTACAAAATGGCCGATGGAGTGTTGACATCGTGCTTAGAACAAACTTCGTGCAAGTTATTTTTCGGCACACAAGTTTTGCCGAAAAACAGGGGGGCATGTGTTGACACCAGATTTTGGCACGGTCAATAAATTATTTAAGATGGCCTCAAATGGAGAAGTGATCTTCATGAAAGAGTTCCGTATTGTCGATATGAACATCTTTGAAGTTTGGGTCATCGCAGTCCGATTTCATCTCGAAGGCCGAAACTATACTCAAAGTACTAAGATCTTATATTCAGAGTACAGTTTGGCTGATTAAGCCCCCAAGACGACCTCAAATGGAAAAATTATCTACACGGATTGTCTTCGTCTCGTCGAAACGATCGATTTTGATATAAAAATCATTCCAATACGAGTTCGTATGCAAAAGTCAAAGCCATCGGAATACAGCCCTGTCACGAGGCAAAAACTGGCGCGCCCCACCAGACACCCTGTCTGATGGGTAGCGCGAGGGATAGCCTGTTTTGCGCGACTGATTTGACCCTCGAGATGACCTCTGATCAAAAAATGTTCAACATAAAAGTTGTTCTTCTCGTTGAAACGGTCAAGATTGCTTTTGGGCTCGTTTCCACCAGAGATCGTTTACCACCACAAAAAAGACCCGCAAGGTGCAGCCAGTTTAAACCGAACAGTTTTGGAAAGTTCGGACAAAACCAATCCGAATTTGACTAGGGTTTTGGACGTGAATCCAAGCCTTTTCCTTGCACGGGAAGTCCAGCCGCCTCTTATATACCTAAGGGGTGACGGCCGATTGAACAACACACAATCGAACAATCAATCTACTTTTTACCCTAGTTTTACATCTCTCCCTTGTTCTTTCTCTCTCGTTCTTCGTTTGTTCTTCATTGAAGGGCAGCGATCCTCGAGGCTCTAGGGGCGGGCGAACCGACCTAGGGCAGCCCACATCCGCCGCGCGTCCAGACGGGGTCCCTCCCGGGCGTGTGGGTTTTGGGTGCTCAAAAGCGCCTGCCGGATTGCTTGCGTACCGCGCTTCCGGATGGGTCTCCTTCGACGTGAGCTGCGGTGCATCACCCTCGGTGTTGGAGGTACACGGTGACGTGTTTGTGTGCGAATAGAGACCTTAACGATCCCCTCTGGGGCAACGTTGGTGAAGCTCGTGTGGTATATATTTCTTGACGATAGCTTCGGTTCAGGGGGGGTCTTGGAGGGCGACATGGACCACGTGGGCAAGCTGGAGATGGGGACGTTAGGAACGATCACCATGGGGTTTGAGCTCGAACGGCTGCTTCCTATGGCAGGTCCAGGGCTAGGGTTTATGCGGCGGATGAAGGATGTGTTCTTTAATAGGAGGAAAAACCGTTTTGGGGCTATAAAGTGCTTTTAGTGTAAATTAAACATGTCTAATTTTTTGTGGCATTGGTGGGTAATTTTTTAGATGTAAATGTTGATCTAATGGCTTTAATTTTCTGATTTACTAAATTAATGGTCGGATTTTCCTAATTTTTGTGGGATTTTCTAGCTTATTTCTCTTTTTTCTGGTTAGCCTCTAAATCACTTTTTATATATAAATAGCTTACAGCCCATATTGTGGCCACGGTTAAAAAATTATACGAAATTTTGCATATTTCGGTGCGGTCCGAACTGTTTTTAATCCCGAAATTTCGAGTCACATTCAAACTGATTTTAAAAATAAATGTATATCAATATAAAATCCAACAAATTGTCCATGCATAAAAATCAATGCAATTTAAAATCTCGAAATGAAAAAAAGAAATTTGAAACTAATTGCCGGTTTGATGTGTTTTAGAAATGTACAACCCATTTCTCATTACTGATAGGCCATTTTCTCGGCTAGTCCAATGAAGCTCTCCTCGTCTTAAAAGATTTGTAGCCCAACAGGCCTGACAAAGCGACTTACTTGGCAAATCACAAAAAACTGGGATGTGGCCGTGGACCCAGCTGCGGCCGTGGACCTAGCTGTCAGCCTCTCCCCGTACAGTACTCTTCCGATAGAAGTCGATCGTTGACCACATTGACCACGCCGCGCCGAGAGCACCAAGGCGGTGGACGACGGCGAGGCCTAGGAAGGGGACAACGCGGAGCCGGAGAAGACGAGGCAGTGGATGTCCACGCGGAGAGGAGTACGAGGGTTCACTGGTTCGGCTGTGGTGTGAGGCTACCGTCGCCGCAGAATAACAGGGGGTGTGGGCGAGTAGAGGATGGCCTGGCGAGCGGTGGGAGTAGTAGGGGCGGTGAGGCCTCCACAGCATCACAGCCAGCCATGGGAGGCATGAGCACACGACATGGCCGACGCTGGTTTGGGCGGCTGGAGCAAGAAGACCAGAGGTTGAAGAAGCACTACTGCCGTTGGATGAACATCGTACGGTAACTGGAGCTAGAATCGTTCATATTGACTAAGTTGACAAAGCCCTCCGTCCCCTTCAACTTGGTAGGCCCACAAGTCAGCCTCCCATGATGCTGGGTTCCAGCTGGCAGGGGGAGTATTCATTTTTTTTTGCGTAATAAGGAGGCACTTCCTTGCGTGCAAAGATAGCTGGTAGGTCCGACCTGTCAGCGGGGGCCACATTTTTTTCCCGAAATATAGAGGCCCTTCCGGTGGGTCCCAGATGTCAGGTGGAGGAATCAAAGACTTGAGAAGGCATACATAACAAGCTAGTGTACCAGTAAAGAGACATTGCTAAGTTTTAGAAAAAAAAGAGACGTGCTCCTGTAGCTGGTTCGAATCCAAACCTAGACTATGACTATATATGGTGCTATGCTACTCAACAAGTAATGAAACTGACATATCCAATGTTCACTTCTCCTCTTCTCTACTTACTCTGCCTAGCATCAGAAGCTCTGGCCGCAGCAACCATGTCCGCTGGCTGCTCGTCCACCTGCTCTTCAGCAGGCAACAACCAAATATGCGCCAAGTCGCCACCCGTACCATCGCCTGTGGGTCTCATCACACCCCCGCCGACACGCGCACCATAGCCGGTTGCTCATCGCAACCCGCTGCCGTTGGTGTGGTGCCACTGGTGCAAATCACGCAGAGTCATCCGTCGCGTGTCAACCACAATCCTCAACCCTGGCCGAGTCTTCTACAAATGCCCGAATCATGGGGTAATAATATGTTTAAGTGTTGTTCTGCTGCTTTTAGTTGCTGATTTTTTTAATAGTTTGGTTGATGATCTTCCAATTTGATTCATGCATAAAAGGGAAGATTCGTGTGATTTGTATTTCTGGGAAGTTGTTGATGTGGGGGAGTGCAACTACGCTGATTATTTGGTTAGCCGAGGAATCCCAATACCAGCAGATTGGGGTGTTGGACAAGTAACTGAAGGAACGGAAGAAGAGGAAGATGCGGAGCAGAAGGTTAAAGATGCAGTTCCTTTGATCATGGCCAAGCAACAACTGCTGAACGGACTTGACAGCAATGAGGAGATGAAAGAGCTTGTGAAGATAATGGAAAAAATCGATGTGCTCTGTAGGATGATTGTCTCTTTATTTGCAGTGTATGTAGCATTCGTGATGTATTCAGTGACTATGACATGAGCACTTTGTTGAAACTAGTAATGAATGAAACCTGTGTAGCAAGCTGGGCGTAGTGTTGTGAACATCTAATGTTTTCTATTAATGAAAATCAGGGGGTATCCCCTTTTGCTCATAAATAAATGAATAGCAAAGGCCCTTTTGGTAATAAATAAATAAATTAGCTGAGGACCTGTCTGGTCAGCTTTGTTCTCATTCGAAGACGTCGAGCGAATTGCAGTCCAACAGCAAACTATGTCATCAAATTCAAGTTTCACAGCCAAATATGACTACAACTAAACAACAATGTCATCATGTTTTAGTCATCATACAATCACCAAACACAAATCAGCATACATAACAAGTGATGTTCTCACAGGAAAATACTAAACAAGATGTTCATCAGGTTTCAGTTGTCATAGCAAACACAATTTCACATAGTAGATAAAAAACGTCTTCTGACAGGAAAATATGACAAAATCAATGTAATCATCATCCGCAGCAGCAGCGTCAACATCTTCGCCACGTGTATCAGTCTGAAACTTAATTCCCCATGGTGTAATCTTCTTGTTCGTCCTCAACATCCTCGAACGTTGGCTTCTTCTTGATCAACTCTTGTATGTCCACAGCACAACAGGCAATCTTTTCTCCAGCGTCATTGATGTGATGGTTCTGAAAGATATTAGGAACATCTGTGTTATCTTGTACATCAGGAGCAGTGTAAGCATTGTCTTGTTGTGCGACTTCATTAAACGAATTCCTCTGCTCAAACCTTTGCACTACTCTCAAGTCATCGCTACGTGCAAATGTGTCTTCCAAGAAAAATATCTGTGTTGCTTGATTTGTGCTACGTCTTGAGCTTGCGTTGGTTTTCCTTGAAGAGGAAAGGGTGATACAGCAATAGTAGCGTAACTATTTCCCTCAATTTTTGAGAACCAAGGTATCAATCCAGTAGGAGGCTCCTCAAAAGTCCCACGCACCTACACAAATAGGACCTTCATCGACCCCGCAAGTGTCTGACGGAACTGAGGAAGACAAAGGGATCCGCGGGCGGCCATTTAGATTATTTACTCCCTCTGTAGCTGGATGGAAATGTTTGTTCTAAGAATGGATAAATTGTATGTATTTATAACTAAAATAAGTCTAGATACATCCATTTCTAGGACAAGTATTTCCGGACGGAGGGAGTATTAATTATACAAGAGAGCCGAATTGGCACCGCTTAGTTGATGTAAATGTAATGAAATCCATCATGTTTATATGAAGATCCGGCTTTTTTATATGAAATCCTTCATGCTTATATGAAATCAGTCTGTGTTTGCACGAATTTCATCTGGTTGGTTAGAGTTGTAAAAATGTATGCCGCTGGCGTTTGATGTCGTCCTCCGCGGAAGGAAGCGGGAGGAAATTTGCCGGCTGCCGTTGGAGATGCTCTTATGCTGAAAATAATAGAGTGACATCCAATCCATTTGAGTTAATTGTCTGTATGATTGTCCCTCTATAAAAAGTTAATTGCATATACAGTGTACACGTGACTTGCAGGGTAGCCACAGCTTCATACAGAAAGTTAAAAAGAAACAAGTCCATCCTTAATCTTGTATTCTAAGTACTCTGTGGGTTCCACTGTCAATAGAGTAGCGAAAGAAGTATATATTAAATAAGTAATATATAATATAAAAATCTAAAGTTAAAAGACAGAATTCGAACTCATATCATCGCGTTGCGAGCATCCAGCGCTAACCAGCCCAGCACATTTTTGTTGTAGACCATGCTGGAGATATATCTCCATGTCTACTCTTATACTCCATTCGTTCCTAAATATTTGTATTTTTCAGATTTCAAATGGACTACCACATACAGATGTCTTTTTAGGAAGGGGTTAGATTTGTCCTTGATTTATTTAGATTGTAGATTCACTCATTTTGCTCCGTATGTCTTTTCAGGAAGGGGTTAGATTTGTCCTTGATTTATTTATGAGGTATGCAGATGGCACTGCACCGCCAAGAAAAGAGGGTAACATCAAAATTATGGACTACTTTTTTGAGTATGTTGGTAAGGTCCGGTCATAGTCACTTGTTGAAATCTCTAAAAAGACAAATACTCCCTCCGTCCAGAAATACTTGTCATCAAAATGGATAAAAGGAAATGTATCTAGACATATTTTAGTTTTAGATACATCTCTTTTTTATCCATTTTGATGACAAGTATTTTCGGACGGAGGGAGTATTTAGGAACGGAGGGAGTAGAAAATAGAGTTGGTGATGATGGTGTGCGTGCCATCCTGCAATATAGGTCATCGGGTTTATATCTAATGGATAGGAAAGAAACTATGGCAATTTTGCAAAAATATACCCACACGTCTCTCCACATTCGCAAATAAGGCCTTCCCTCATTCAGCCTTTTCTCTCACAAGATAAACTACTCATACAAACGCATCTTGATGTTTCGTGCAACGCACGGGCAGCTAGCGAATTTCTTTTAAAATAGTTTCTGTGATAATTGGGTTGAAGTGATATATTTTATGTCTTCCCCAAATGATTTCAGATTCACTAGTAGTAACAAAGAAAAGGTTGCCTTGTTAATTAACAGAAAACAGGGTGAAAACTATCACATGAGGCCGGTAAAAACAAGGCACACTGGGTTCAGCATCATCATCACTACAGCTGTGCACGCGCGAGAAGTCTACATATCGAGGGGGCTACCGAGCAAGGCACCGAGACACAATGTTTGAGAGAGAAACCAATTGACAGATTATGATGAGATCGAGTTGTCACCCTTCTGCTGTCATTGTTGGGGGAGGGAGAGAAAGACGTATCGAGAGTGTGTGCGGTAGGCACAGAGGCACAACTAGCGAGTGTGTGTGTGTGTGTGTGTGTTTAAAACAGGAGTAGATAGATTATTATCAAGATCGATGTGCCACCCTACTCCTTCGGTGTCGGGTAGTGTGTGTGTGTGTGTGTGTTTGAGAGAGAAGCCAGTCGATAGATTAGTATCAAGATCGAGGTGTCACCCTACTCCTTCGGTGCTGGGAACTGTGGGTGTGTGGGTGTGGGGGGGGGGCAGTGACACTCACATATCTCTACTCTTATAAAATAACAGAGTTGGTGATGATGGTGTTCCTGCCATCCTGCAATATAGGCCATCCGATTTATATCCGACGGATAGGAAGGAAACTATGGCAATTTTGCAAAAAGATACCCACACCCCTCTCCGCATTTGCAAATAAGGCATTCCCTCGTTCATCATTTTCTCCCACAAGATAAACTTCTCATGCAAATGCATCTTGATGTTCCGTGCAACACATGGGCATCTTGCTAGTAGGGAGAAGGAGTTTGTGTGACACATATCTAGATATATTAAGGGATAGGTAGATAGCATTTGTGCGAGGCATACTTAAAGCCTCACGAAGATAAACAAACGGTGTGTGTGCATGCAAGTGCCGGAAAAAATGAAGCGAGAAACAATGTGACCGCGCGCGCGCGTGTTTGTGTGTGTGTGTGTGTGTGTGTGTGTGTGTGTGTGTGAGAGAGAGAGAGAGAGAGAGAGAAATCTCAAAACAAAAGGTGCTCTGTTGGAATCCCATTGTATGTATTCATATGGTTCCGGAACTTGAGTTAACCTTAGGCATATGTGTCAGAGACATTATTATACTTTGAGACATTAGTGGCTGTGGGTGGGTGGAATTAAAGGGGTGGGCGTGTTAGACAGAGAGAGCGTGTGTGTTTCTGTGTGAGAGACTTGTATGACGGGGTAGAAAGACGAATTTAACCCCGACGGAGGGAGAGAAATACACGAAGTGCGCGTGTGTGATTCCGATGCCCACAGGGAAATGATATATGTATGCGTGTGAGAGAGATTACACAATTCATTCACGTATCACTATCTCGCGATCGTGGACGTGCATCGCTTGAACATAAGTCAATATCTAGTTCGTATCATGGCCAAAGGTACAATATCCATTCAACGCTATAAAGATTGGACACTCACATATCACATTTTTTCTATTTAAATAAACCTTTTCAGTTGTGCATGCCAAAGTTACAGTGATGTTTCTTCAAACAACCAATGTAGCTATCATGTACATGCAGCATTGTAACTCTTGCATTCAAATTCATTAGTCTTGGATGATTTAAATTTCTATTTTTAAGTAATATATGTAATATTCATATATGAATTCAACGGGTACGCAATTTATGAAATGGAGGCTATGTAATCATATGAGGTAACACTTTTAAGTAGTGGACTACAATATCCATTTCTTTTTGTGCGCCTCTACACTAACACATAAATGCATTATGTTTAAAGTAAATAACCAATGGCACTAAATTATCTATTTACATGAGAAATACATAGGATGAGCGTTTGATCCCTTCTTTTGTGAACGCGCCACTACACCCGTACGATTGGCCACGCCCGTGTGAACGTCCAAGTTATCGGCGCATCATCCCGAGTTATTGTCTTTTTTCTAGGGTGGACTTCACACCAGTTATTAACTGCTGACGCGTGCCCCGTGTACACAGTCTAGCATGACCTTCCCACTAGCACGGTCCAAAATTAGTTGAAACTGGATACGAACGATCCCGCAGGCGGCAAAATCTCCCCACTCCTTCTAAAATTTCCGCCACCTTAGTCTTTAGCATGCGAAATTCCCCTTTTGTCCTTGGTGCACGGAGACCAACAGTTACAATACCGCCCTCATCTACATGATAGGGCGGTGCTGCTTTGGTAACTTCCGGTTCCCCCCACTACACGACATCCCCATTTCATCTCCCCCTCCCGCAAAAATGACTAACTCCACAGCACCAGAGCATCTTACATTACGCCATCCTTACTTCATCGCCCTTTCTCCCCTCCCCTCTCAAAACCCTAGACTGCTCATCCACCGGCGTACCATAGCCCATTCACTGCCAGCAGCGTCCACCTCGCCGGATCTGCTTCTGCGGCCGCATCTACCCCTCCCACCTCCCCTAGAAACAAGTAGACTGCTCATCCACCACTATACCACAACCCATTCAGTGTCGGCCTTGTCCACGGCGCCGGATCTGCTTCGCCGGTACTCTCGTCAACCGCCGCGCATCTGCAGTGGCTCATTCGTACTCCCCACCGGAGACGCTTCGTCCACACACCCCGGAGCCGCCACACCGACGCCCCTGTCGACAGCCTCTGATCCTGTTCGCCGACACCTTCCTCAACCCTACCGGAGTCGCTTCACCGACACCATCGTCAACCCTACCGGAGTAGCTTCGCCTATACCATTCTCAACCCTACCGGGGCCGCTTTGCCAACTCACAAGTCCACGGCCTCAGATCCTCTTCCTCGCACCCTCATCCAACCTACCGGAGCAGCTTCGGACGCCCCGTCCACGGCCGCAGATCCGCATTGTCGACACCATCCTTAACCCAACCACCGGAGCAGCTTTTGACGCCCCGTCCATGGCCGCAGATCCGCATCATCGACACCATCCTTAACCCAACCACCAGAGTAGCTTCTGACGCCCCGTCCACGGGCACAGATCCGCGTTGTTGACACCATCCTTAACCCAACCACCGGAGCAGCTTCACCTACGCCCTCATCCACGGCCACAGATCCGCTTCGCCCACACCGTAGTCCACCCTACCAGAGCCGCTCCACAAACACCCTACTCGACGGTTCTAGATCTCCTTACCGAACCCCGACAGCCAGTGCAGCGTCATCACCCTTGACGTTTCTAACTTGATTCCCACCGTATGGAGAGATGCCAAGCACCCGCCACAGCCTAGGTACTTGTCACCTTTAAACCCGTCCAGCATCACCTGCCCGATGTACTTCAAATATACTACCCGGTCGCTGTTACCTGTTATGCAGCTGGCAAAAACTACAAGGACGATGTTTCTTCTAGATCTAACAGCTTGGCCAACCAAGATCCTGGACTGAGGTATTGCTATGATCTTGTAAGTGTGTCTCTCTCTCTTTTGTATTGTTCTGTGCCTGCCAGCGTGCTTTGCTAGGATTTTCGACCAGTAATCCCTTTGTGCAGACAATGATTTCTACTACTGGCTGCTAAATTAGATATGTAGATGTCATACATGATACTATCTCGTACCTCTGTTCCTAAATATAAGTCTTTCTAGAGATTCCACTATAGGCTACATACGGAGCAAAATGAGTGAATCTACACTCAAAAATGCATCTATATACATCTGTATGTGGTCCATACTGGAATCTCTACAAAGACATATATTTAGGAACAGGGGCAGTACATTACACAAAATCGTAGGTGGCATGTAGGAATTCCAGTGCACTACATTAGGCTCCCTTAGAGTGCCTGCTAGTCCAACATACAGAGTCATGGCTAGTTTATGGAACGCACACTATCGTTAATTGGTGGTTTAAATATGCGCAAGGGATATGCAATGTAGTATCATGTAGAGATGTCTGAAATTAGCTGTGTCAACTTGCAGATAGGGTTACACAATGAAAAAGTACAAGATGTATGGCAATTTCATGGAACATCACAAAAAAAGGAGAGGCAGCGGTGAACCTATACATTGTGCGTCACTCCTCCATTGCAATCATCGTGGCATGTTATTTGTATGTCAGTTCTATTAGCCAAGTTTCTTAGGGACAGTTATTACGAGTTATCCTAAGAAAATAAGCACCTGCGAATATAAGCTCCATGTAATAAGCCAACTAGTTCTTTTCATTGCGTTTTCAGCTTATCTTTGGTATGATCAGTGGAAAGTCTAGATTGCATTATATTTTTTTTCACTTTGCTGCCCATATGAAAATTAATTTGACTTGCAAACATCACAAATTGAACCCAGTGCAGTAATTAATATGATAGGAAAACAGACCATCACTATTTGCTCAAAATGCAAATACAAAGATACCATCTACTTGGCACAATCTACTTTGTTCAGTGTTTTCCATAGAGATCCCATTGCCTAATTTAAACGAAGAACGCATGACCCACATTTAAATGAAGAACAATTATTTATTGAAATTCGATGGTCCAAGTGGCTGGTTATTCTCATATAGCAGCACCACCTGAAAGCATCATATAGCAGCAGCAGCTCATAGCAACTCATCATACAGCAGCAGCAGTCTGCAATTCATCATATACCAGCAGCAGCTCATAGAAATTCATCATATAGCAGCAGCAGGAGCAGCTCATAGCAATTCATCATATAGCAGCAGCAGGAGCAGCTCATAGCAATTCATCATATAGCAGTAACAGGAGCAGCTCATAGCAATTCATCATATAGCATCAGCAGGAGCAGCTTATAGCAACTCATCATATAGCAGCAGCAGCAGCTCATAGCAATTCATCATATAGCAGCAGCAGCAGCTCATAGCAATTCATCATATAGCAACAGCAGCTCATAGCAATTCATCATATAGCAGCAGCAAGAGCAGCTCATAGCGTTGCATCATATAGCAGCAACAGAAGCAGCTCATAGCAATTTATCGTATAGTGGATCAAAATGAAAATTTGGCAAAAAATCCGAGGAGATCCTCACCTTGTTGGATGAGCTCATCCTTCAACGGCACCTCAAGGCCATGGCCTGGGAGGAGGGGAGGGGGAATAAGGTGCCTTCTGTCGTAGTGTGGCATCAGCCGTAGTTGTGCAGCGCCCGCCGGAATAGTGCGTTGGACGAACCACAGTGGAGTAGCTGCTGGAGACCATGAGAACGAGGGGCGGCTCCAAAGGGAGGAGCAGCCAGGGAGATTTGTCCCTACCCGCCGGCCATGTAGCCTAGCTGGACATATCATCGTCGAGGACCAGGCCAGATGGGACCAGTGGCGACGGCTCGCTGGAGGAACCCTAGTGCTCCAGGCAGGGGATCGAGGTAGAGGGAAAGGGGAGAGGAGATGCAAGCGGGCAGGGCAATGAACGCTTGCGTGCTTGTTTTTACTTGAGGGTCAGGTGTGACACGGGCGTCAGCAGTTGCATTTTGAGTGTAATATAGGCAGACAATAGAGTCATTTCACTATTCCTCTTCCCTTCAATTTTTAGTGAGGTTCTACCCGAAACACCCCCCTCCAAAGCGAAATTAGTTAAGCCCAAGCCCATAACTCAAAAATGACTTCTTTACATCTTTTATGGCTTATTTTGACAATAAGCCCTGAAAAGGTGGAATCGAACTGGCCCTTAACCTGCAGTTCAATTGTGCGTGCAATGATGAATCACTCCTGCCTACTATCTTTACATTTAGGCATCATCATACATGGCATAACCTAATACATGTGCATTCCATTGTAGAATCTGGAATATGCAATGTTTATGTTTATTCATACGTTGCACATGATGTTTAAATGCCCCTTAAATCTGGTTAGTCAAGTGATGGTCTTTATGCCTCCTTCTTTGCTTCTTTTCTTGATAGTTAAGATTTGCTCACACATCTGTTCAATTGCTTGTTTGCATCAGCCAGCCATACTAGGACTGTTTGCTTTGATTACTTGTTGTTCTTGACCTAACACTCTAACAGAGCTTGTCAACGATTTAAACACTAAGGGCTGTTGTAGTGGGGCCTTGTCTAACTCATAGGTGACATAAAGGTTTGGCTGTACACTAAAGTAGGCTCTCCAAGAGTACCTGGAGATCCAGTTCGAAGGTATGCCTAGTTTTTACATAGTGCGGACATAGTAAATGATCATTTCATTGTGTGCAAGTGCAAGAGAAGCGGCATGTTTCATTATGTGGTGTTGTTTTGTTATAATCTCATCCTTTTGTGTTCACAGACTAGAAAGTATGCATATTTATCTTCCAAGGAGATGAGTAACTAGTTTGTGTCACCTTGTAGAGGGGGTGCAATGAAGATAAGATTGAGGATTTCCAAGTACAAGATGGTAGGAAGGAGCCTTGCAAGAGAAGTAGGAGCTGCGCTGAGCCTATTCAACCTGCTAAGGTAAGTCATTGTATGCAACTCAACAGTTCAATTCCTTGTTTGTTTCAGGCATAGTTAATTTGCTCTTTTCAACTGCTTTATTTGTCCTCAGTTAATGAGATGCCCAAAGAATCATGCCTCATGTTGGGTACTTGTATAACTATTAGTTGACATAACTAAAGGCCTTACCATTTAATTACTCTGCTGAAGTGTGCCTGAAGCTTTGAAGTCTATTAACCAACTATTATTGCATGAGGCCCACAATCTAGCTTATACTACGCTAATGATTGCATAGTTTTGCCTACTATAGTATGTTTATATGAAACCCTCTATTGTTCATTATGCTCCCTAAGACTTTAATTGAGCTACATAATGGCCAACTTCTTGCTTACTTATACGCAACGTGTTGTCTAAATTTGTAACTTGTCTGTGTTTTCGATTGGGCCCCAACATCATGCTCCTCTGGTGAGCTAAGAGGGATTTCTGTATGCAGGCTGCACAGACTATATTTTTTATAATTTTTAAAATATCACCTGCTTATGCTTCATGACGTGTAACATTATTATTAGTCATGTTTTGTCATGTAGTACAAAATAGTGTCTTGCTCGCTTCACTGTTGTAACTATATTTTTACCCTAGTCATGTGTACTTACAGAAACATTTCAGGATGAAGTGACATCAACACAAAGATTTGCGAGCAGTGTGGCATGGCCATTACCGAATGATTATGGATTGGAATTGGAATGTGCTGATGTTCTCGAGCATCAACTAGAGGTGGAAAGACAACGTGTACATGATTGTCAACTTATAATCAACAAGTTGAGACTGGACATGCAGGTATTAGATGTAGGAGTCAAAAAAATAAAACAAGACACTGAGGTAACCACGAAGGAATTGGAGATTTTGTAGACAGAAATTTGTGCTATCTGAATCTGGGCAATCCTATTTTCTGAAGAGATTATAGTTCAAATGGAGTTAAGTTGATGTGCGTCCATGATGTATGAGCTGTATTTGCCCAGTGTATGTAATTTGCTATTTGTGTATGCTTTATTATCACCTGTGCCGAACCATAATGCCGAGTGGGTATAATCGGCTGTAATTTCTTTATTGTATAGTGTAGGATTATTCTACGTTTATATGCCTTGGTCTCTTTGTTGTATAGTGTATGTTTTTTAGAGGTGATAGTATTGAGTAGGATAATTCTTTGAATATGCTATATCGTTCAAACAGGGGCCAACTCGCCCAAATGTTGTAGTGACCATGGCTGTCCACGGGCCGTACGGTCCATGGGCCATGTACGGGCCGTCGGATCCATGGGCCTTCAATGGGCCGTCGGAACCACGGGCCTTCAATGGGCCATCGGATCCATGGGCCTTCAATGGGCCGTCGGATCCATGGGCCTTCTACGTCTCGTAGGATCCATGTGCCTTGTACGGGCCGACTCATTTATGGGTCTTGTACGGGCCTTTAATGGGCCATAGACGGGCTAGAGTGGAAATCGTACGTTTTATGGGCTGACCATAACGGGCCGTTAATAGGCCGTATTTGGTGATGCTATGAAAATGGGCCAACAGATTAACGGTCCACAAACGGGCCGACTGTAACGACGGGCTAAATTTGGCCCACAAGCAGAAAATTACAGTAACGGGCCGTAAGTAACCGAATGCTGCAAATGAGCCCTAGAATAAATGGGCCCTCAGAAGGCCGAAAGATAACTTGGGCTGGAAATGGCCCAACGGAATAACGGGCCGTTAATGGGTATAAAGTGATACATTGTTCATTACGGGCCAGTTTCACCACGGGCCGTTAATGGGTATAAAGTGATACACTGTTCATTACGGGCCAGTTTCACCACGGGCCGTTAATGGGCCAAGAGTTACAAAGGGCCTCATATGGGCCGAAAGACGTCATGGGCCATACATGGGCCATAAGTGAAAACGGGCTGGAATCATATTGGATGGCCCAGATGATGCTACTGGGCCTAATTCGGATATGGCGTAACGGGCCTTGGGTTAGCGGCTGTAAATGGGCTATATGCGAACAGGCCGTTAACAGGCTTTCCATGGGCTGGCCCGCCACCTTTTGACCAAGTCAAACGGGCCGGCCTTTTCACAGGAATGGGCTACTGTTGGGCCGTGCCACGTGTCGACGTATCATAGGCGCCTTCTGTCCAATGAGTGGATGTCATCTGTCCCAACGATGAGCCGACACGTGTTTCCTCCAGCCAATGATGATTTTACACGTGGAAAATCCCCATTGGTCGGGGCTGTTAACGGGTTATCGGATCCAAAACCCAACCCAGTAGCTTAACGGCATTCCGTTACGGTGGATGCCACGTGTCGGTCACCCTTGATGAAAGCACTTCTGTGACGCGCGATTTATCGTCATGGAAGTGGACACTTCCATGATGATAATTTTGGTAATGTCATGGAACACTTCTACGACAACACAGGTATGACTATCTTGATTCTGTCATAAAATCGTCATGTATGTACATGCATGACAAAAAACGCGACCTACTGTGACAAACACGTATCATCACGGAAGTGTTTTTTTTGTAGTGTTCCTTAAAGAACCACCTTGATACATTTTCCTAAACATATTTCTTCCTCCGAAAAATTCTGAAATTTTTTAGTAACTCAAAATAAAAGTGAACCAACCTCAATAAGATTGATAGCAACTACTCCCACAAGTGCTTAGAGACTATATCATGCATTAGAACTACTTGGGACCATAAAAATTTGACATGAAAGCTTAAGAACAGGGTCACCTAGGCAGCAAAAATTTGCAATGAATAGAGCACTAGAACAAAAACTAATTGGATCATTGGAGGAGTCATATACCAAGGAACAATCCCCTAAAGCAGTTTTGTGAGAGGTGCTTTGAGCAAGGAGATCGAAAATCACAGCAAAATGAGCTAGAACTCGTGCTTGAGCTGGTTGGTAATTTTTTTGGGAGGAAGAAGGAGTGTGTGGTAGCTGGAATAAGTGGAGGGGAGCCACCATGGGCCCACGAGGCAGGGGGCGCGCCCTGGACCCTCGTGGCTAGGTGCTTGCTCCCCTGCTGTGCTCTAAGTGCCAAATATTCTCAAATATTCCAGAAAAAATCATATAAAATTGGCAGGGCATTTGGAGAACTTTTATTTCCAGGATATTTTTTATTGCATGGATAATTCAGAAAATAGACAGAAAATACTATTTGCTTTATTTATTCTAAATAACAGAAAGTAGAAAGAGGGTACAGAAGGTTGTGCCTTCTAACTTCATCCATCTCATGATCATCGAAAGGAATCCACTAACAAGGTTGATCAAGTCTTGTTAACAAACTCATTTTGAATAACATGGAACCGGAGAAATTTCGAATAACACTAGGTTTCCTCAACGGGGATATGAACATCCCCAATAATAAGAATATCATATTTCTTCTTGACAGTAGGAAGAGGAAATTCAAAACCTCCAATAATAATCGATGGAAATTTTCCAATAGAATTGATGCTATGAACTTGAGGTTGTTTCCTCGGAAAGTGTACTGTATGCTCATTACCATTAACATGAAAAGTGACATACCTTTGTTGCAAGCAATAACAGCCCCTGCAGTATTCAAAAAGGGTCTACCAAGAATAATAGACATACTATCGTCCTCGGGAATATCAAGGATAACAAAGTCCGTTAAAATAGTAACATTTGCAACCACAACAGGCACATCCTCACAAATATAGACAGGTATAGCAGTTGATTTATCGGTCATTTGCAAAGATATTTCAGTAGGTGTCAACTTATTCAATTCAAGTCTATGATATAAAGAGAGAGGCATAACACTAATACCGGCTCCAAGATCACATAAAGCAGTTTTAACATAATTTCTTTTAATAGAGCATGGTATAGTTGGTACTCCTGGATCACCAAGTTTCTTAGGTATTCCACCTTTAAAAGTATAATTAGAAAGCATGGTGGAAATTTCATCTTCCAGTATCTTTCTTTTATTTGTAACAATATCTTTCATGTACTTAGTATAAGGATTCATTTTAAGCATATCAGTCAAACGCATACGTAAAAAGATAGGTCTAATCATTTCAGCAAAGCGCTCAAAATCCTCATCATCCTTTTTCTTTGATGGTTTAGGAGGAAACCCATGGCTCTCTTTCTTTACCGTGCTTCCTAGCAACAAAGTCTATCTTATCATAACGTTGATTCTTTGATTGTGGGTTATCAAGATCAACAGCAGGTTCAATCTCTACATCATTGTTATTACTAGGTTGAGCATCAACATGAACATCATCATTAACATTATCACTAGGTTCATGTTCATTACCAGATTGTATTTCAGCATCAGAAATAGAAATATCATTGGGATTCTCGGGTGTTTCTACAATAGATTCACTAGAAGCATGCATAGTCCTATCATTTTTCTTTTTCTTCTTTTTAGGAGAACTAGGTGCATCTAAATTATTTCTCTGAGAATCTTGCTCAATTCTCTTAGGGTGGCCTTCAGGATACAAAGGTTCCTGAGTCATTCTACCAATTCTAGTAGCCACTCTAACAGCATAATCATGTTTATTATTCAATTCATTGAGCAAATCATTCTGAGCTTTAAGTACTTGTTCTGCTTGAGTGATAACCATAGAAGCATGTTTACTAATGAGTTTAAGTTCACCTTTAAATCTAGACATATAATCACTTTTCAATTGTCTACCAACGTAAGCATTGAAGTTTTCTTGTTTAACAATAAAATTATCAAACTCATCTAAGCATTGGCTAGCAAACTTATAACGAGGAATATCACCTTCATCAAATCTATAGAGAGAAATTACCTTTACTACCTGTGTCGGGTTATCTAGACCATGTGTTACTTCAATAGGAGGTAAATTAAGACCATGTATTTCTTCAATAGGAGGTAAATTCTTAACATCTTCAGCTATAATACCTTTCTCTTTCATTGATTTCTTTGCCTCTTGCATATCTTCAGGACTGAGAAATAGAACTCCCCTTTTCTTCGGAGTTGGTTTAGTAATAGGCTCAGGAGTTGTCTCAGGAAGTGCCAAATTATTTTCATTAGTCAACATATTATTCAATAGCAATTCAGCTTGATCGACTGTTCTTTCCCTGAAAACACAACCAGCACAACTATCCAAGTGGTACTTGGAAGCATCGGTTAGTCCATTATAGAAGATATCAAGTATTTCATTTTTCTTAAGAGGATGATCAGGCAAAGCATTAAGTAATTGGAGAAGCCTCCCCCAAGCTTGTGGGAGACTCTCTTCTTCAATTTGCACAAAATTATATATTTCCCTTAAAGCAGCTTGTTTCTTATGAGCGGGGAAATATTTAGCAGAAAAGTAATAAATCATATCCTGGGGACTACGCACACAACCAGGATCAAGAGAATTAAACCAAGTTTTAGCATCACCCTTTAATGAGAACGGAAATATCTTAAGGATATAATAGTAGCAAGATTTCTCATCATTAGTGAACAGGGTGGGTATATCATTCAATCTAGTAAGATGTGCCACAACAGTTTTAGATTCATTGCCATAAAAAGGATCATATTCAATCAAAGTAATTATCTTAGGATCAACAGAGAATTCATAATCCTTATCAGTAACAAAGATAGGTGAAGTAGCAAAAGCAGGGTCACATTTCATTCTAGCATTTAGAGATTTCTGTTTAAGTTTAGCTAATAACTTCTTAAGATCGGATCTATCATTGCAAGCAAGGAAATCTCTAGCAGTTTCTTCATCCATAACATAACCCTCAGGAACAAGAGGCAATTCATATTTAGGGGGAGAACCTTCATCATCACTATCTTCAATAATATCAGTTTCAATAATTTCATTCTCTCTAGCCCTAGGAAATTGTTCATCAAGAAATTCACCAAGTGGCACAGTAGTATCAAACATAGAAGTAGTTTCATCATAAGTATCATGCATAGCAGAAGTGGCATCATCAATAACATGTGACATATCAGAACTTATAGCAGAAGCAGGTTTAGGTGTCGCAAGCTTACTCAAAACAGAAGGTGAATCAAGTGCAGAGCTAGATGGCAGTTCCTTACCTCCCCTCGTAGTTGAGGGATAAAATTTTGTTTTATCGTATTTCAAGTTCTTCATAGTGCCCAGCAGATATAAATCCCAAGTGACTCAAAGAATAGAGCTATGCCCCTGGCAACGGCGCCATAAAATAGTCTTGAAACCCACAAGTATAGGGGATCGCAGCAGTTTTCGAGGGTAGAGTATTCAACTAAATTTATTGATTCGACACAAGGGGAGCCAAAGAATATTCTCAAGTATTAGCAGTTGAGTTGTCAATTCAACCACACCTGGATAACTTAGTATCTGCAGCAAAGTATTTAGTAGCAAAGTAATATGGAAGTAACAGTAACAGTAGCAAAGGTAATATTTTTGGGTTTTGTAGTGATTGTAACAGTAGCAACAGAAAAGTAAATAAGCGAAGAACAATATGTGAAAAGCTCGTAGGCATTGGATCAGTGATGGATAATTATGTCGGATGCGGTTCATCATGTAACAGTCATAACATAGGGTGACACAGGACTAGCTCCAATTCGTCAATGTAATGTAGGCATGTATTCCGAATATAGTCATACATGCTTATGGAAAAGAACTTGCATGACATCTTTTGCCCTACCCTCCCGTGGCAGCGGGGTCCTAGTGGAAACTAAGGATATTAAGGCCTCCTTTTAATAGAGTACCAGACCAAAGCATTAACACATAGTGAATACATGAACTCCTCAAACTACGGTCATCACCGGGAGTGGTCCCGAATATTGTCACTTCGGGGTTGCCGGATCAAAACACATAGTAGGTGACTATAGACTTGCAAGATAGGATCTAGAACACACATATATTCCTGAAAACATAATAGGTTCAGATCTGAAATCATGGCACTCGGGCCCTAGTGACAAGCATTAAGCATAGCAAAGTCATAGCAACATCAATCTCAGAACATAATGGATACTAGGGATCAAACCCTAACAAAACTAACTCGATTACATGATAAATCTCATCCAACCCATCACCGTCCAGCAAGCCTACGATGGAATTACTCACACACGGCGGTGAGCATCATGAAATTGGTGATGGAGGATGGTTGATGATGATGATGGCGACGAATCCCCCTCTCCGGAGCCCCGAACGGACTCTAGATCAGCCGTCCCGAGAGAGATTAGGGCTTGGTGGCGGCTCCGTATCGTAAAATGCGATGAAACTTTCTCTCTGATTTTTTTTCTCTGTGAATGCAGATATATGGAGTTGGAGTTGAAGTCAGCGAGGCACCAGGGGGCCCACGAGGCAGGGGGCACGCCCCCCACCCTCGTGGGCAGGTGGTGGGCCCCCTAGTCTTGATTCTTTCGTCACTATTTTTTAATAATTTTGAAAAGTTGCTCCGTGGATTTTCAGGTCATTCCGAGAACTTTTGTTTCTGCACAAAAATAACACCATGGTAATTCTGCTGAAAACAGCGTCAGTCCGGGTTAGTTCCATTCAAATCATGCAAGTTAGAGTCCAAAACAAGGGCAAACGTGTTTGGACAAGTGGATATGACGGAGATGTATCACCCGGTTGCTTATCACACTATTTGTACAAATACGCTTTGACGTATTAATCAAATTATAATGAAAACAGTTTGCGGCCTAACTTATGTGGCACTAGCTTACTATTCATTTTATTTCTCTATTCTTAGCAATTGCACCCATACACTTTGCTACGCTTTAAAATGGCCAGGGGCTTCACTACGCTCCATACAATGGCAACAAAGTCCGAACACTTTTACAGTACAGTTCGGCACCCCAAATTTAGCAATATATGCATTGGCTCCGAATCATGTCTTTGGTCAATAGTTGGGTTGCCCGGCTTCTATGCTTACTACCTTACATTCCGCTCTATCAGCTAGGGTAGTAAAGGGAGAACTAGTGCGATTGCATTTCTGGTTTATCTGAGCAAACACCTCAGTAGAGAAAGTCGAACACTGACTGTCATGATATGGCGAGAGATGGTCAGCTATTCGGAGGTTCAAAATCTTTTGCAATTTTTTCCGCCTTGTGCGACGAATCGGCCTTCACCCGATCAGGTGTCTATAGCACCCTAGTCCGGATTAAATACTAACCAGGGGTTGCACCTACATTTCTATTTGTCAAACTCCTATGGCTAAGTGAGGGTGATAAAGCCAAATAGTCCGATTTCCTGGTTCGTTGCGCTAAACACCTCCTTCAAGGACCAAAACTTTGGATCAAGAGTGTTTAGATTCCATCCTGAACACCCCCGTACTATCTACGTGGGGGCTGAAGCCGATGACTGGCCAACTCTCAGATTTAACAAAACGGCCGCACAGGAGGCAAAATTTTAAAACAAGCATAGAAGCCGGGATAACATGATTGTATTCATTCAAAAATAGTGTCCTTAGCACATTGCTCCGCTACAATGCGGGATCCCTCCAGGACATCATCAAAATACAGCTCGGGCGTGCGGTGCTCCTTGCCAGCGGGAGGTCCCTCGGTCGCGAGCTTGATGGCATTCATCTTCGCCCACTGCACCTTCACACGGGCGAAGGCCATCCGTGCACCCTCGATGTAGACTGACCGCTTGATGACGTCAAGCCGGGGGCAGGCATTGACCAGCCGCTTCACGAGCCCAAAGTAGCTGTTGGGTATGGCTTTGGTAGGCCATAGCCGGATTATCAAATCCTTCATGGCTAGTTCGGGCACCTATGTAGTTCGACCAGCTGTTTTAGCTGATCGCTAAAGGGCACCGGATGTTCTGGCGCAAGGTATTGCGACCAGAACAGCTTCTCCATTGGGCTCCCCTCTTCGGCTCGGAAGAACTCCGCAGTGTCGTCCACACTGCGTGGTAAATCCGCAAACGCTCCTGGAGAACTCCAAATACGGCCTCTTCTTCACATATTTGCTCTGCATAATGAAGGCCTTACCCGCCGTGATTTTTCTAGCCTCTTGGATTTCCTGGAGGGCGCCCTGGGCTTCAACCTGGGCAGCTTGTGCACTTTGGCGAGACTTGGCGAGTTCGGTCTCTTGATCCGCAATATTGGGCTCCTAGGACTCGCATTTCTTCACGGTGTCCTAGAGCTCCTGCTGGACCTCATCGACCCTGTCCTCGTGCTTTTCGCAGGCAGCTTGTTTATCCACCGCTTTCTTCTGGGCTTCGGCCAGCGCCGCCTTGAGGGTTTCCACCTTAGACGCTGCTCCTACAAATTATCATGTGATCAACACAAGCAATTCATATCTTTATATATCTGAATAGGTCATTATATACCTTGCTTGTCCTCCAGCTGCTTTTTCACTCGGCCGAGCTGTTCCTCGGCCCGCTCCAGACTCTGCCTCAGTCCGGAGTCTTCGGCAGCGTGAGGGGTCGCAGCCAGCAACGATGCCTGCTCATTCACATAGAAATTTATTGTTAGTCTCCTGCGAAAATTGTTTGATCCTCTGTCCGGCTTTTGTTTCCGAACACCGGACAGAGTCTCAGGGGCTACTGTCTATACTATGACATTCTATTCATACAATTGCGTCGCTTACCTCAAAGCCTGTTAGAAGGCTGGTGCAGGCTTTGGTCAGTCCACTTTTAGCATACTGAACCCTCTCAACCACCATACCCATAAGGATACGGTGTTCCTCAAAAATGGAAGGGCCTTGCAGCGCTTCCAGCAGATTATCCGGTGCCTCTGGATGGACAGAGGACACCGGAGGAATAGGCGCACCTCCTTCTTTTTAAGGAGGCCGCTTGCCTGATTCCAGAGCTGTATTGGTCTCCGGAATTGAATTCGGCTGGGGGCCAAATTGGGTATGGCCCCCATCGCCAGTTTCCATGGGGATTTGCTCCCCCATGTGTCCGGCGGCCGAGGTGTCATCCTCTGGCGCCACCGTGACAGCCTCCTGTGCCTCCCCCTGAGCTGGGACGGTCCTTCGGGATAGCACTTCAGCATTCTCCATAGTCTTCGGAGAGGAGGCCGTTGGAAGTGACTCGCTGTCCATCACCTTCGGATCCAGCGAATTCCCCGTAGATGAGGACCGCTGGAGGTCGGAACGAGCTGGGCTGTAGTGCATGACTTAACATGTTAAAAACATGAAGTAAGGGAGCTGAACATATGAGTGTGTCTGTGAGTACTTCCGATTCGGCCAGGGGCTTATCCCTGGGGCGCCACTCTGAGCTGCTGTCGATGTCCCACGCGGAGTTGTCCGCGAGGGAAACCTTCCCCTTTTGTTTCCGAACCCTTCCGCGAGGGAAACCTTCCTCCTCCTCGTCGTCCTCGGTGGCGGAGGAGTGGGTCTCGGCGTCTTCGGATGTCACGTCCGAAGTGCCCTTATGGCGGAGACCACCTCTGGTCCCCTTGGCCTTCTTCTCCGGTGTCTGGTAGGGTGCCGGAACCAGCATCTTCGTCGAAGCGGGATTTCTAAGTCTTTAGGCAGTGGGGCCGGACACTTGATCTGCTCCACTTTCTTTGCCAGCCTTGGAAAAGTAAGATGAGGAAGCTCAGACATTCTCCTTGAGTGTATAAGTAAAGGATACACCTTGAAAACACGAAAAAACTTACCGGACTGGCGGGATGGGTCAGGTTGTACCCACGGTCTTCAGTCTCCTTCGGCCACGTCTCGTTGGCCTTGAGGAGCACCTTCCAAATGCCTTCGTGTGTAACGCCGAAGAAATGTTGCAGGGCCTGGTGCTTGGCCGGATCGAACTCCGACAAATTGCAGGTCCGGCTTTGGCATGGAAGGATCCAGCGAAAAAGCATCACCTGGATCACATTGACAAGCTTGATGTTCTTGTCGACCATGCTCTTGATGCGCATCTACAGTGCTGTCAGCTCGTATGACGAGGCCCAGTCCAGGCCCTTCTCTGGCTAGGAGGTGAGCCGCATCGGGGCCTCGGACCTGAATTCGGGAGCCGCAGCCCAGATGGCGTCGTGGGGCTCTGTGACGTAGAACCACTGTTGTTGCCACACTTTGACGGTTTCCACAAAGGTACCCTTGGGCCATATGACATTGGGTATCTTGCTCACCATGGCGCCTCTGCACTCTGCGTGTTGGCCGTCCACCATCTTCGGCTTCACATTGAAGATCTTTAACCACAATCCGAAGTGGGGTGAGATGCGGAGGAAGGCCTCGCACATGACAATAAATGCCGAGATGTTGAGGAAGGAGTTGGGGGCCAGATCGTGGAAATCCAACCCATAGTAGGACATGAGTCCGCGGATGAATGGGTGGAGAGGAAATCCCAACCCGCGGACGAAGTGTGGGATGAACACTACCCTCTCATGGGGCTCCATGGTGGGGACGATCTGTCCCTTGGCCAAAAGCCGGTGGGCGACTTCCTCGGCCAAATACCCGGCCTCCCGAAGTTTGGTGATGTCCTTCTCCTTAACGGAGGAGACCATCCACTTGCCCTGCACTCCCGATCCGGACATGATCGGAGTGCTTTCTTGAGGCGGAAAGGATGAGGACTTGGGTGCTGGGGCTCGAGAAGGGGTGGGCAGAAAGAGAGAAGGTGTGGGTGAAAGGGGTGAATCCTTATCTCCTTATAAAGGCGGTGAATATCAAGCACCTCCCAACTCACCTTAAAACTTGCCTATTCCCCAAGGGCCATGCAGATGGCATGGTTGGATTACCCATGCCCATATTGACGACAATCCCGTAATAAGGGGACACGATCTCTACTTTGACAAGACGTGCCAATGAAACCGCATCTCAAAACGTGGAGCGGCAGGCTAAAAAACGGTTCGAAATAGTGATCGGGTGATGATGTGGTGTCATGCTACGAAAGTTGTCAGTGCATTGGACTCGTAAAATATTATACTCTCTATGGTTGTGTGTGGTACTTGTTTTGCAGAGCTGGAGACGTTCTTTGTGTTTGAAGGCTGTTTTGGAGTATTCGGAGAAGGAACCCGCCTTGTAATGCCGAAGACAATCTGCACGCCAGACACCTCATCATTGAAGCCTAGTTCAGGGGCTACTGAGGGAGTCCTGGATTAAGGGGTCCTCGGGCGTCTGGCCTGTTGGAGATGGGTCGGACTGATGGGCCGTGAAGATACAAGACAGAAGACTCTCCCCCGTGTCGGGATGGGACTCTCCTTGGTTTGGATGGCAAGCTTGGTGTTCGGATATGAAGATTCCTTTCACTGTAACCGACTTTGTACAACCCTAGTCCCCTCCAGTGTATATATTAACCGGAGGGTTTAGTCCATAAGGGCAATCACAATCATACAGGCTAGACTTCTAGGGTTTTAGCCATTACGATCTCGTGGTAGATCAACTCTTGTAATACTCATATTCATCAAGATCAATCAAGCAGGAAGTAGGGTGTTACCTCCATAGAGAGGGCCCAAACCTGGGTAAACATCATGTCCCCTGTCTCCTGTTACCATCGACCTTAGACGCACAGTTCGGGACCCCCTACCCAAGATCCGCCAGTTTTGACAACGATAGGTGCCTACCTTTCGAGGTTGGGTGCCCTACCTTTACTCATGAGCTACGACAAGTCCATTGGCCGTCCATTCGCACGTTGAAGCCAGAGATACCCGAGAAGTATGATTGGAGGCTAAACCCGATGGAGTTTTTGATCATATACACCATCGCTATTCAAGCTGCCGGGGAAGAGACGAGAAGGTGTTTGCCAACTACTTCCCTTTGGCTCTTAAGTCCAATGTGAGGTCTTCGCTAATGCACCTGCGAGAGAACTCCATTTCGTCGTGGGCTGACCTATGCCATGAGTTCATTGGCGCCTTCACTGGTGGCCATCAAGAGCCAGGGCGGCCCAACAACTGGCAGCTTCTCCAACAAAAATAAGGAGAGACCCTCCAAAAGTATTTGCAGAGATTCAGCAAGGTCCATAGGAACATCCCGAATATCCATCCAGCAGTTGTGGTAGCTGCCTTCCAATCCAATGTGCGCAACGGCAGGATCCGTTCCAAGATGAACGAACGGTTGCCCAAGACTGTGAAGGAGCTTTACACCTTGGTGGATAAGTGTGCTCGGATGGAGGAGGGAAGGAAGCTACCCGTGGAGGAGGATTGCATCAATGTCGACTCATAGGATGAAGACAAATCCACCAGTCAGAAGAAGAGCAAGAAGCGCCAGGATAAGGAAGTGATGAATGTCGAAGGATTAGGTACACCTAGTACCGGTAAGAAGGCTAAGGCTGAAGCCCCCGGCAAGGAAGTTGCCGTGTGCGCTGACTACCGGGAGGCTGCGGCTGCCGAGAAGGCCGGGAAAGGCGATGGGCTGTACTACAAGATTCATCGGACCAAGGGCCATGATCTTCAAGAGTGTTATCAGGTTGAGCAGCATGTTAAGAGACAGAGAGCAAACTATGAGAAGCATGACAAGGAAAAGGGCCAGAATGTCGCTGGCGGTAAGGGCCGAGGTGGTGAAGTAAATCGCCCCGACAAACCCCTCCGGAACAAAGGAAAACCTGCTAGAGGTCGAGAGAAGGAAGCATGTGATGATGAGAGTGATGGAGAGTGTCGGTGTCAAAACCGGCGGATCTCGGGTAGGGGGTCCCGAACTGTGCGTCTAGGCGGATGGTAACAGGAGACAAGGGACACGATGTTTTTACCCAGGTTCGGGCCCTCTCGGTGGAGGTAAAACCCTACTCCGCTTGATTAATATTGACGATATGGGTAGTACAAGAGTAGATCTACCACGAGATCAAGGAGGCTAAACCCTAGAAGCTAGCCTATGGTATGATTGTTGTTCGTCCTACGGACTAAAACCCACTGGTTTATATAGACACCGGAGAGGGCTAGGGTTACACAGAGTCGGTTACAATGGTAGGAGATCTACATATCCGTATCGCCAAGCTTGCCTTCCACGCCAAGGAAAGTCCCATCCGGACACGGGACGACGTCTTCAATCTTGTATCTTCATAGTCTTGGAGTCTGGCCAATGATGATAGTTCGGCTATACGAACACCCCCTAGTCCAGGACTCCCTCAGTAGCCCCTGAACCAAGCTTCAATGACGACGAGTCCGGCGCGCATATTGTCTTCGGCATTGCAAGGCAGTTCTGTTGAGGAACATAGTAATTTCAAAAAAAATCCTACGTACACGCAAGATCATGGTGATGGCATAGCAATGAGAGGGGAGAGTGTTGTCCACGTACCCTTGTAGACCGTAAGCGGAAGCGTTATGACAACGCGGTTGACGTAGTCGTATGTCTTCACGATCCGACCGATCCAAGTACCGAACGTACGGCACCTCCGAGTTCAGCACACGTTCAGCTCGATGACGATCCCCGGACTCCGATCCAGCAAAGTGTCAGGGATGAGTTCCGTCAGCACGATGACGTGGTGACGATGATGATGCTCTACCGGTGCAGGGCTTCGCCTAAACTCTGCGACGATATGATCGAGGTGGAATATGGTGGAGGGGGGCACCGCACACGGCTAAGGAATGATCCGTAGATCAACTTGTGTGTCTCAAGGGTGCCCCCCTGCCCCCGTATATAAAGGAGAAAGGGGGGAGGCCGGCCGGCCCTAGGTGGCGCGCCAAGGAGGGGGGAGTCCTCCTCCTAGTGGGAGTAGGACTCCCCTTTCCTAGTCCCACTAGGAAGGAGGAAGGGGGAAGGAAAGAGAGGGAGATGGAGAGGGAAAGGGGGGCCGCGCCCCCTCCCCTAGTCCAATTCGAACTCCTCATGGGGGGGCGCCACCTCCTGGGCTGCTTCCCTCTCTCTCCCCTCAGGCCCACTAAGGACCAATACTTCCCCGGGGGGTTCCGGTAACCCCTCTGGCACTCCGGTTTTCTCCGAAATCACCCGGAACACTTCTGTGTCCGGATATAGTCGTCCAATATATCAATCTTTATGTCTCGACCATTTTGAGACTCCTCGTCATATCCGTGATCACATGCGGGACTCCGAAAAAACTTCGGTACATCAAAACTTATAAACTCATAATAAAACTGTCATCGTAACGTTAAGCGTGCGGACCCTACGGGTTCGAGAACTATGTAGACATGACCTAGAACTATTCTCGGTCAATAACCAATAGCGAAACCTGGATGCCCATATTGGCTCCTACATATTCTACGAAGATCTTTATCGGTCAAACCGCATAACAACATACGTTGTTCCCTTTGTCATCGGTATGTTACTTGCTCGAGATTCGATCGTCGGTATCCAATACCTAGTTCAATCTTGTTACCGGTAAGTCTCTTTACTCGTTACGTAATGCATCATTCTGTAACTAACTCATTAGCTACATTGCTTGCAAGGCTTATAGTGATGTGCATTACCGACAGGGCCCAGAGATACCTCTCCGACAATCGGAGTGACAAAACCTAATCTCGAAATACGCCAACCCAACATGTACCTTTGGAGACACCTGTAGTACTCCTTTATAATCACCCAGTTACGTTGTGACGTTTGGTAGCACACAAAGTGTTCCTCCGGTAAACGGGAGTTGCATAAGCTCATAGTTACAGGAACATATATAAGTCATGAAGAAAGCAATAGCAAAATACTAAACGATCAAGTGCTAGGCTAACGGAATGGGTCATGTCAATCACATCATTCTCCTAATGATGTGATCCCGTTAATCAAATGAAAACACATGTTTATGGTTAGGAAACATAACCATCTTTGATTAATCAGCTAGTCAAGTAGAGGCATACTAGTGACGTTATGTTTGTCTATGTATTCACACATGTATCATGTTTCCGGTTAATACAATTCTAGCATGAATAATAAACATTTATCATGATATGAGGAAATAAATAATAACTTTATTATTGCCTCTAGGGCATATTTCCTTCAGTCTCCCACTTTCACTAGAGTCAATAATCTAGATTACATAGTAATGATTCTAACACCCATGGAGTCTTGGTGCTGATCATGTTTTGCTCCTCAGAGAGGCTTAGTCAATGGGTCTGCAACATTCAGATCCGCATGTATCTTGCAAATCTCTATGTCTCCCACCTGGACTTGGTCCCGGATGGAATTGAAGCGTCTCTTGATATGCTTGGTCCTCTTGTGAAATCTGGATTCCTTTGCCAAGGCAATTGCACCAGTATTGTCACAGAAGATCTTCATTGGTCGCAATGCACTAGGTATGACACCTAGATCGGAAATGAACTCCTTCATCCAGACTCCTTCATTTGCTGCTTCCGAAGCAGCTATGTACTCCGCTTCACATGTAGATCCCGCCACGACGCTTTGTTTAGAACTGCACCAACTTACAGCTCCACCGTTTAATAAAAACACGTATCTAGTTTGCGAATTAGAATCATCCGGATCAGTGTCAAAGCATGCATCGATGTAACCTTTTACGACTAGCTCTTTGTCACCTCCATATACGAGAAACATATCCTTAGTCCATTTCAGGTATTTCAGGATGTTCTTGACTGCTGTCCAGTGATCCACTCCTGGCTTACTTTGGTACCTTCCTACCAAGCTTATTGCTAAGCACACATCAGGTCTGGTACACAGCATTGCATACATGATAGAGCCTATGGCTGAAGCATAGGGAACATCTTTCATTTTCTCTCTATCTTCTGCTGTGGTCAGGCATTGAGTCTGACTCAACTTCACACCTTGTAGCACGGGCAAGAACCCTTTATTTGCCTGATCCATTTTGAACTTTTTCAAAACTTTATCAAGGTATGTGCTTTGTGAAAGTCCAATTAAGCGTCTCGATCTATCTCTATAAATCTTGATGCCCAATATATAAGAAGCTTCACCGAGGTCTTTCATAGAAAAACTTTTATTCAAGTATCCCTTTATGCTATCTAGAAATTATATATCATTTCCAATTAATAATATGTCATCTACATATAATATCAGAAATGCTACAGAGCTCCCACTCACTTTCTTGTAAATATAGGCTTCTCCAAAAGTCTGTATAAAACCATATGCTTTGATCACACTATCAAAGCGTTTATTCCAACTCCGAGATGCTTGCACCAGTCCATAGATGGATCACTGGAGCTTGCACACTTTGTTAGCACCTTTTGGATCAACAAAACCTTCTGGTTGCATCATATACAACTCTTCTTCTAGAAATCCATTCAAGAATGCAGTTTTGACATCCATTTGCCAAATTTCATAATCATAAAATGTGGCAATTGCTAACATGATTCGGACAGACTTAAGCATCGCTATGGGTGAGAAAGTCTCATCGTAGTCAACCCCTTGAACTTGTCGAAAACCTTTCGCAACAAGTCGAGCTTTATAGACAGTTACATTACCATCAGCGTCAGTCTTCTTCTTAAAGATCCATTTATTCTCAATGGCTTTCCGATCATCGGGCAAGTCAACCAAAGTCCATACTTTGTTCTCATACATGGATCTCATCTCAGATTTCATGGCCTCTAGCCATTTTGCGGAATCTGGGCTCATCATCGCTTCCTCATAGTTCGTAGGTTCATCATGGTCAAGTAACATGACTTCTAGAATAGGATTAACGTACCACTCTGGTGCGGATCTTACTCTGGTAGACCTACGAGGTTCAGTAGAAACTTGATCTGAAGTTTCATGATCAATATCATTAGCTTCCTCACTAATTGGTGTAGTTGTCACAAGAACCGGTTCTTGTGATGAACTACTTTCCAATAAGGGAGCAGGAATAGTTACCTCATCAAGTTCTACCTTCCTCCAAGTCACTTCTTTCGAGAGAAACTCCTTCTCTGGAAAGGATCCGAATTTAGCAACAAAAATCTTGCCCTCAGATCTGTGATAGAAGGTGTACCCAACAGTTTCTTTTGGGTATCCTATGAAGACACATTTCTCCGATTTGGGTTCGAGCTTATCTGGTTGAAGTTTCTTCACATAAGCATCGCAGCCCCAAACTTTAAGAAACGGCAACTTTGGTTTCTTGCCAAACCACAGTTCATGAGGTGTCGTCTCAACGGATTTTGATGGTGCCCTATTTAACGTGAATGCGGCCGTCTCTAAAGCATAACCCCAAAACGGTAGCGGTAAATCAGTAAGAGACATCATAGATCGCACCATATCTAGTAAAGTACGATTACGACGTTCGGACACACCATTTCGTTGTGGTGTTCCGGGTGGCGTGAGTTACAAAACTATTCCACATTGTTTCAAGTGTAGACCAAACTCGTAACTCAAATATTCTCCTCCACGATCAGATCGTAGAAATGTTATTTTCTTGTTACGATGATTTTCCACTTCACTCTGAAATTCTTTGAACTTTTCAAATGTTTCAGACTTGTGTTTCATTAAGTAGATATACCCATATCTGCTCAAATCATCAGTGAAGGTGAGAAAATAACGATACCCGCCGCGAGCCTCAACATTCATTGGACCACAAACATCAGTATGTATGATTTCCAATAAATCAGTTGCTCGCTCCATAGTTCTGGAGAACGGCGTTTTACTCATCTTGCCCATGAGGCACGGTTCGCAAGTACCAAGTGATTCATAATCAAGTGATTCCAAAAGCCCATCAGTATGGAGTTTCTTCATGCGCTTTACACCGATGTGACCAAAACGGCAGTGCCATAAATAAGTTGCACTATCATTATCAACTCTGCATCTTTTGGTTTCAACACTATGAATATGTGTATCACTACTATCGAGATTAAATAAAAATAGACCACTCTTCAAGGGTGCATGACCATAAAAGATATTACTCATATAAATAGAACAACCATTATTCTCTGACTTAAATGAATAACCGTCTCGCATCAAACAAGATCCAGATATAATGTTCATGCTCAACGCTGGCACCAAATAACAATTATTTAGGTCTAAAACTAATCCCAATGGTAGATGTAGAGGTAGCATGCCGACCGCGATCACATCGACTTTGGAACCATTTCCCACGCGCATCGTCACCTCGTCCTTAGCCAATCTTCGCTTAATCTGTAGTCCCTGTTTCGAGTTGCAAATATTAGCAACAGAACAAGTATCAAATACCCAGGTGCTACTGCGAGCATTAGTAAGGTACACATCAATAACATGTATATCACATATACCTTTGTTCACTTTGCCATCCTTCTTATCCGCCAAATACTTGGGGCAGTTCCGCTTCTAGTGTCCAGTCTGCTTGCAGTAGAAGCACTCAGTTTCAGGCTTAGATCCAGACTTGGGTTTCTTCTCTTGAGCAGCAACTTGTTTGCTGTTCTTCTTGAAGTTCCCCTTCTTCTTCCCTTTGCCCTTTTTCTTGAAACTGGTGGTTTTGTTAACCATCAACACTTGATGCTCCTTCTTGATTTCTACCTCCGCGGCTTTTAGCATTGCGAAGAGCTCGGGAATAGTCTTGTCCATCCCTTGCATATTATAGTTCATCACGAAGCTCTTGTAGCTTGGTGGCAGTGATTGAAGAATTCTATCAATGACACTATCATCAGGAAGATTAACTCCCAGTTGAATCAAGTGATTATTATACCCAGACATTTTGAGTATGTGTTCACTGACAGAACTATTCTCCTCCATCTTGCAGCTATAGAACTTATTGGAGACTTCATATCTCTCAATTCGGGCATTTGCTTGAAATATTAACTTCAACTCCTGGAACATCTCATATGCTCCATGACGTTCAAAACGTCGTTGAAGACCCGGTTCTAAGCCGTAAAGCATGGCACACTGAACTATCGAGTAGTCATCAACTTTGCTCTGCCAGACGTTCTTAACGTCGTCAGTTGCATCAGCAGAAGGCCTGGCACCCAGCGGTGCTTCCAGGACGTAATTCTTCTGTGCAGCAATGAGGATAATCCTCAGGTTACAGACCCAGTCCGTGTAATTGTTGCCATCATCTTTCAACTTTGCTTTCTCAAGGAATGCATTAAAATTCAACGGAATAATAGCACGAGCCATCTATCTACAATAAACATAGACAAGCAAAATACTATCAGGTACTAAGTTCATGATAAATTTAAGTTCAATTAATCATATTACTTAAGAACTCCCACTTAGATAGACATCCCTCTAATCCTCTAAGTGATTACATGATCCATATCAACTACACCATGTCCGATCGTCACGTGAGATGGAGTAGTTTCAACGGTGAACATCAATATGTTGATCATATCTACTATATGATTCACGCTCGACCTTTCGGTCTCCGTGTTCTGAGGCCATATCTGTTATATGCTAGGCTCGTCAAGTTTAACCTGAGTATTCCGCGTGTGCAACTGTTTTGCACCTGTTGTATTTGAACGTAGAGCCTATCACACCCGATCATCACGTGGTGTCTCAGCATGAAGAACTTTCGCAATGGTGCATACTTAGGGAGAACACTTCTTGATAATTTTAGTGAGAGATCATCTTAAAATGCTACCGTCAAGATAAGATGCATAAAGGATAAACATCACATGCAATCAATATAAGTGATATGATATGGCCATCATCATCTTGTGCTTGTGATCTCCATCTTCGAAGCACCGTCGTGATCACCATCGTCACCAGCGCGACACCTTGATCTCCATTGAAGCATCGTTGTCGTTACGCCATCTATTGCTTCTACGACTATCGCTACCGCTTAGTGATAAAGTAAAGCAATTACAGGGCGTTTGCATTTCATACAATAAAGCGACAACCATATGGCTCCTGCCATTGGCCGATAACTTCGGTTACAAAACATGATCATCCCATATAATAAAATATAGCATCACGTCTTGACCATATCACATCACAACATGCCCTGCAAAAACAAGTTAGACATCCTCTACTTTGTTGTTGCAAATTTTACGTGGCTGCTACGGGCTTAGCAAGAACCGTTCTTACCTACGCATCAAAACCACAACGATAGTTCGTCAAGTTAGTGCTGTTTTTGACCTTCGCAAGGACCGGGCGTAGCCACACTCGATTCAGCTAAAGTGAGAGAGACAGACACCCTCCAGCCACCTTTAAGCACGAGTGCTCGTAATGGTGAAACCAGTCTCGCGTAAGCGTACGCGTAATGTCGGTCCGGGCCGCTACATCTCACAATACCGCCGAACCAAAGTATGACATGCTGGTAAGCAGTATGACTTGTATCACCCACAACTCACTTGTGTTCTACTCGTGCATACGACATCTACGCATAAAACCAGGCTCGGATGCCACTGTTGGGGAACGTAGTAATTTCAAAAAATTTCCTACGTACACGCAAGATCATGGTGATGGCATAGCAACAAGAGGCGAGAGTGTTGTCCACGTACCCTCGTAGACCATAAGCGGAAGCGTTATGACAACGCGGTTGATGTAGTCGTACGTCTTCACGATCCGACCGATCCAAGTACCGAACGTACGACACCTCCGAGTTCAGCACACGTTCAGCTCGATGACGATCCCCGGACTCCGATCCAGGAAAGTGTCGGGGATGAGTTCCGTCAGCACGACGGCGTGGTGATGATGATGATGCTCTACCGGCGCAGGGCTTCGCCTAAACTCCGCGACGATATGACCGAGGTGGAATATGATGGAGGGGGGCACCGCACACGGCTAAGGAACGATCCGTAGATCAACTTGTGTGTCTCTAGGGTGCCCCCCTGCCCCCGTATACAAAAGGAGCAACGGGGGAGGCCGGCCAGCCCTAGGAGCACGCCAAGGAGGGGGGAGTCCTCCTCCTAGTGGGAGTAGGACTCCCCTTTCCTAGTCCCACTAGGAAGGAGGAAGGGGGAAGGAAAGAGATGGAGAGGGAGAGGGAAAGGGGGGGTGTCGGTGTCAAAACCGGCGGATCTCGGGTAGGGGGTCCCGAACTGTGCGTCTAGGCGGATGGTAACAGGAGACAAGGGACACAATGTTTTTACCCAGGTTCGGTCCCTCTCGATGGAGGTAAAACCCTACGTCCTGCTTGATTAATATTGATGATATGGGTAGACAAGAGTAGATCTACCACGAGATCAAGGAGGCTAAACCCTAGAAGCTAGCCTATGGTATGATTGTTGAGATGTATATTGTCCTATGGACTAAAGCCCTCCGGTTTATATAGACACCGGAGGAGGCTAGGGTTACACAGAGTCGGTTACAATGGTAGGAGATCTACATATCCGTATCGCCAAGCTTGCCTTCCACGCCAAGGAAAGTACCATCCGGACACGAGCCGGAGTCTTCAATCTTCTATCTTCGTAGTCTTGGAGTCCGGCGGATAATGATAGTCCGGCTGTCCGGACACCCCCTAGTCCAGGACTCCCTCAGTAGCCCCTGAACCAGTCTTCAATGACGATAAGTCCGGCGTGCATAATGTTCGGCATTGCAAGGCGGGTTCCTCCCTTGAATAATCCAGAGAAGATAATGAACACCAGGATAGTGTCCGGCTCTGCAAAAATAATTTCCACATTCCACCATAGAGAGAATAAAATATACACTAGCTCAATCTGCTGACGTATTATGCAGCGTGACATCACACCGTAACCAAGCCTTTGCTTGAATCGTTTTTTACTATACCACCTCAGCATGTTTAGCGAAGCGGTTTCCTTGGCACATCTTGTCGAAGCAGAGATCGTGTTCCCCTTATTCCGGGATTCTCATCAATACGTGCGTGGGTAACCCAACCGTTCCCGTCGCCACGCCTCCTCTATCAAGGGGAATCCCAAACGGTCACGGAGACGGCCCTTGGTATTTCTTCCCCTTTATAAGAGGACCAAGGCCTGTCCTTGTTCTTCAATCTCGCATCGAATCTTTTCTCCGCTCCCAGTTCCAACACCCAGAGCCTCAGATTCAAGCTCTTCGGATCCTCAACCATGTCCGGCTCCGGCCTCCAGGGCCGGTGGATGCCCTCCTCCGTCACGGAGGAGGACATATTGAAGTTGCGTGAAGCCAAGTACCTGGCCTACGAGGTCTCGCACAGGTGGCCTGCCCAAGGGCAGGCCGTGCCCGCCCCCGAGCCCGGTGAATACGTCATTTTCGTATCCCACCTCCGTCGGGGTTTAGGCTTCCCGACGGATCCCTTCGTGAGAGGGCTCCTGTTCTACTACGGGCTGGACTTTCATGACTTGGCTCCGGAGTCCATCCTCCACATCTCCGCATTCATTATCGTCTGCGAAGCTTTCCTCCGCGTCATCCCCCACTTCAGCTTATGGCTGAAGACCTTCAAGGTGGAGCCGAAGATCATCGGGGGGCGTCAAGCGGAGTGTGGCGGGGCGGCCATAAGCAAAAAGGCCGATGCCCCGTGGCCCGAGGGTTCCTTCCAAGAGGAACTCGGACTATGGCAGCAGGAGTGGTTCTACATTACTGCTCCGAAGGGCAGCAGGCAGAAGCCGCCGCCTTCATTTCGCCCGGGACCTCCATGCCAGCTAATGTCGTGGGTCAACCAAGGGCTCAACTGGGGGCCGTCCGAAGACGTGCCCTCACTGCAGGGCCGGATTCGAGACCTCCAGGCGAGGGAGATCGACCTGATCAAGGTGATGCAGGTCATGCTAATCAGGCACCTTCTGCCCTGCAAACGCCGTCCTCTCTGTTTATGGGAGTTCAACCCGGAGGGACCTCGGATTCTCCAACACTTTATGGGTGCGACACCCGTGGAGATGTACAAGTTGTTTTTCGGACCGCAGGTGGCGTGTCCGGATTCAGCCGAGGATGCAGGCCTAAGCTGCGATCGCCCGGATACTCAGGTAAATAGCTCAGAGTCCGGACATTCTGTTTATATGCCGTTCTAAAGTTCGCCTCCTGACCCCTTGTTCTTACAGGAATGGGTGGCGCGATCAACGCTGATAAGGTGTCCGGCCCCCCTCCCAGAGACCGCACTGGAGCCCGTGCTGGTCAGAATGTTGGAGGTTGCGCCCACAGAAGGGGGCGACGGGGAAAATAAAGGAGCTAATATTTCGCCCAAAGGGGCGACTGAAGAGGGGGCAGCCAAGAATCCCTCCCTTCAGGGGGAGAAGAGGACCGCCTCCGAAGATCCGGAGGCCAAAACCCCTAAGCGTGGGAAGAAATCTTCACCGGGGGGTCCGGTGTCCGGAGAGAATCCGGGCGCGCAATCATCGCCGAAGGACCAGCCCTCCAACGAGTCGTGAGTATTAAAGAGAAAGTTAATTAATAAGGAAATACCTTCATTTGTGCTTCTGTGGGTAACCGAAATATTTATATTGCAGTTCGGATCTGCAGCCTTCCCAGATGAGTTCATCTTCGGGGGACCTTCTTCCAGAGATGATGGAGAGCGACACGCCTCCGTCCGCAGCGCCGCCAGATGAGGCAGGCGAACCCGAGGTGTCGTCACGGAGGGTATCCCCGAGTGCGGAGGGGCCAGAGAGTTCGGCACCTACTAGTGTCCGGCCGGGAGAACTGAAGAATCTGCTTGAGAGGGCGTCCATTTCAGAAGATCACCGTGCGTTAATGCGTATGGTGATTGGAAGGATTTCGTCTGCCGAAAGCGGATTGCGTAATGCCACCATGAGTTTGCTGGCGGGATTCGAGGTATGCGAGAATGACGCACCCCTTTGTCTTTTAACAGTTTTGCATATAACAATGCGCCCTATATAGATAGTAGCCCCTGAGACTCAGTAGGTTGTCGGAAACGACAACGTACCGAGGATCGAAATCTAAAGTAATTAATTCCGTCATTCTTATGCAGGTGGCGGATAGTCCGGGGGCTAGCCGGACTAGCGAGTTTGCCGAATTAACTCGGCAACTTGACTTGGCAGATGAAGACATCGCACTTGTCAACAGGCGACTTGACGAGTCGCAAGGTAAAAGAGTTATCCGCAGCTGCTTTATTAAGGGGGTCGAAGCCCGCCTCTGATAAATTATATGTTGTTCGTACAGACGGTGCTGCTGCTGTGGAGACCCTTCGGGCTGAACTTGCTCGAGCTAAGGAGCAAGCCCGAGGGAGTGACGCGGCTGCCTCGAAGGCGGCCGAGGAGTTGAAAGCCGAAAAGGCTGCGCACTGCCTAAGCAGGGCAGAGGTGGCCGAATTGGCCATGAAATTAAAGGATGCTACCGACCGCAATGAGGCTCTTGAAAAGGAGCGCTTATCGGAGCGGGAAGACCTGAAGAAGGCCACCGCCGAAGCCAAGGATGCCCGCTCTGCAATGCGGGCTATGAAGGAGGAGCTGCGCCAGGCCGGAGAGATCATGGCTGGCAAGCCTATTCTGCTGCGTCGCCAGTTTATGGATGCGAAGTATGCTCAATTTGAGCGGCTGTGGAGTCCGGAGGATCCGTATATGGACTTAGCTGCAAGTGCGGCTGATGCCGTTAAGCACTTCCGGAGCCAGGAGTATCACGAGACGGAAGAGCTGTATTGGTCTCAATTCCACAGTCCGGATCGCTCACTTCCGTTGACGGACCGGTTGGCCGAATGGGCCGAGCTAAATAGATTGTCCGGACTTGCCATGACTGACATCGTGGCCCATGTCTGGCCAGAGAGGTCCAAGGTGACGAGCTACTTCGGCTTACTGCAGCAATTCCTTGGAGCGGTGCCGCATATAAAGGAGATGAAGCGGTCGGCCTGCATTGAGGGCGCGCGGATGGCTCTTGCTCGTGTGAAGGCGCATTGTCCGGAGATGGATGCCACCGCTGTTGCCGCCCAGGGTTCGGATGAAAACCGGCTCCCTGTCGAGCACTACTTCGGGGAAGTTATGCGTGGCGCTCGTATAATAGAGTCGTAGTGCTCGAAAAACATCACGTTCAAATGAACGTATTAGCTTGTAAATCAATGATTATGTTATTACTGCTTTTTATACTTGTGCGTCCCAAGTAGTAAAACATCTCCTGTGCGGCCGTTTACGTTTACTCTTGTATAACTTGAAAGATTGCAGTCTTCGGCTTCAGCCCCCACGCACAGAGTGCGGGGGTGTTTGCAAAATAGCGCGTTTTCACACTTAATCCGACGTCTCGGTCCTGTTTAAGGAGGTGGTAGCGTAGCGAACTAGGCAATCCGGACTATAATGCTTTATCACTTTCACTTAGCCAGTGGAGCTCGAGGGTGGGGCTACGATATAGCCCCTGGTGGCACCGCACGTCTCCGAATTCGGGGTGCATAAGTGCCTGACCGGGAAACGGTCCTTCGTCAAAGCGGGGAATTCTAAACATTCCGGTAGTCGATCGAGTGGTTGACCAGTCTCTCGCTGTATCATGACAGTCAGTTTTCGGCTTTCTCTACTGAGGTGCTCGCCCAGCCGAACTGGGGCACAATCGTAGTAGTTCTCCTGTTGCCGGGTTAGCCGATGATACGGAACGTAAGGCAGCAAAACACAGGAGCCAGGCAAACCCAACATTTGACCAAAGACATGATTCGGAGCTGATGCATATAATGCCTAACTCGAGACGCCGAACACTCCCGAAGGTGTTCGGTCTTTATAATAATGGGCAGAACGATGCCCTAAGCCCCTAGTGTCCAAGTACGGGTATGGTCTTCTGACGCGGCTGATGCCAAAGCGTCAGGCTCCGCTTTGGCTATAGGAAGAAACCAAGGGAGAGTAACAACAAGAGACAGTAAAAAAGGTCTACGCAGGGTCTTAATCTGAAAAGAATCCTTGCAACGGGTCCCTACTGCACGTCTGCGCCTGTGTCTCCGTTGCGCCGTTATCCTGGACGGGTATGCACGTTGTTCATCTGTAGAAAGAGAGGAACGTTTAGTTTTAGAAACAATTCGTGCGAAAAATATGTAAAATAAGAAATATAAATAATTAAAGCAAGGTTTATATGAAACCGCGATTGTTTGTGCGCGCAGCCCCCTGTGAAGGGGTATGCGGCTAGGGAGCCCCTAGCCTGCTGAGGCCGGATTCGTCTATCCGAGTCCGGGGTCCTTAAGTGACCCTCGCACTGAAATGGCGCCGTGCGGACCGGGCATCTTGAGTGTAAGAGACGCGTAATGCGGTATGGCGTTGAAGCGGACAAAAGCCTTTCGTCCCAAGAGTGCTTGATATTCACTTTCAAATGGGACGATATGAAAAATTAATTTTTCGCGTCAAAAATTGTTCGGTGATCCGAACACGACTTCTAATAATATAGAGCCTGTGCACTTGGCGTAAGGGCCTGGCGTCACTCCTTTGAAGGAAGTGCGGCTGTGTCGAATTTTGGTAGGGTCTATCCCCATCCTACGGATTGTGTTTGAATATAGCAGGTTTAGGTCACTGCCTCCGTCCATGGGGACGTTAGTAAATTGTAATCCGTCTATTATGGGATTCAATATCAGGGGAGTCCGACCCGCATTTCGAACGCTTCTGGAATAGTCCAGGTGGTCGAAAGTCATTGGTTTTGATATCCAATCTCTACGGTCTGCTGGGTTGGACCGTGCGAAGCTCTTTTTAGAAAGTGCCGCACTATTTTTCCGTGTTATCTCATGAAGTGAGTTTACTGCTTTGACCCCTTGTGGGAAAGTCTTTTGTTTTCCGGTGCCCTGCTGGTGGGGTTTATCTTCTTCGCTTGACGCGTCGAGCCCCTTGTGTTCGGCATTTAGTCGGCCGGACTGTTTAAAAACCCAACAATCCCTGTGGGTGTGATTTGCAGGCTTTCCGGGGGTACTGTGGATTTGACATATCCGACCCAAAATTTTGTTTAAGTTGGACAATTCATCATTGTCATCCTTAAGAGGCTGTATCTTAGTATTGGGCCACGAGCTTTTGAATCCGGCGTTGACTGCCGTGCTCTTTGGGCTTTTCTCTTTATTCCGGCGCTGCTCTTTTCTGCGCCGTGATTTTCCGTTTCCATCTCTTATCTCGGATGTACTTGGGTCGCTGGTGCTGCATCTTGCTAACCAGCTATCGTCTCCCGCACAGAAGCGGGTCATGAGGCTTGTTAGTGCGGACATTGTCCTCGGTTTCTCTTGACCGAGGTGCCTGGCGAGCCATTCGTCTCGGACATTGTGCTTGAAAGCTGCTAAGGCTTCGGCGTCCGGACAGTCGACTATTTGATTCTTTTTCGTAAGGAACCTGTTCCAGAATTTCCGCGCTGACTCTTCGGGCTGTTGAGTTATATGACTTAGATCATCTGCATCCGGAGGATGGACATAAGTCCCTTGAAAATTTGCTCTAAACGCGTCCTCGAGCTCTTCCCAACTTCCAACAGTGTTTTCTGGGAGGCTTTTAAGCCAATGACAGGCTGGCCCTTTGAGCTTGAGGGGTAGGTATTTTATGGCATGGAGATCGTCTCCTCTGGCCATGTGTATATGTAGTATATAATCTTCTATCCAGACTCCAGGGTCTGTTGTTCCATCGTAGGCCTCTATGTTTATGGGCTTAAATCCCGCTGGGAATTCATGGTCCAGCACCTCATCGGTGAAACATAGTGGGTGTGCGACGCCCCTGTATTTGTGTGTGCCGTTATCATCGGACACTTGACGTGTTGCCTTGCTTCTTGGGGCCTTCTCCTTTGGCCCGTAGATGGACCTGGTTGGGCCATCTATCCTTCCGAGTTCGTTGGTGGATTTGTGTTGGCCTGGCATCTGGCCGTCTATCCAACCAGGCAGCCCCTTTATCTTTGGACGGTGGAGGCTCTATGGCCTCTTCGTCGAATTCCGGTAGCAGCTTGCGCTTCGGGTAGCTCTTTGATCTGCGGTTTTGAGCACTTTGCTCCATCTCATTCTGAGTGTGTCTTCCGCTGTTTTGAGCCTCCGTTTTTCCTTTTTCAGGCTTCTTGCAGTACTGACGAGTCTTTTCCGGAGGTTCTCACTCTCCGGCGAAGTGTCCGGCATACGGTTGTCCGGACTGTTGTTCTCGCCGGGCTTGGATTGATTATCTGACTCGTCATGTTCGGACGGTTGCTTATTTGCATGTTCGTCGTCCGATTGTGAGCCCTGCCCTATCGCGGGCTCCTTGGGAGTGTTGTTATCGTCGAGGCGGGACTTAGGGTGGTGTCTATGCCGTCGTTTTGGTCGCTTATCGGCGGGGTCATCTTCTGTCGCGGCCCGTTGGTCCTCGTTATCGCTCCCCTTTGGGGTGTCCACCATATATATGTCATGCGACGAGGTGGCCCTGTCGTGCTGTATAAGCTTTGTTTTTTCTTCGTCTCCGGCATCGTCGTCCATAGCGTCGATGTCTTCGGAGTCGTAGTCTAGAATGTCGGTTAGATCGTCGACAGTGGCAACAAAGTGGGTGGTGGGTGGGATCTGAATTTCTTCGTCGTCCGAACCCCAAGCATCCTGGCCATAGTCCGGCCAGGACTCTCCTGATAACGAGAGATGCTTTAGTGATTTCAGGGTATCGCCAAAAGGCGAGTGTTGGAAGATGTCCGCGGCGGTGAATTCCATAACCGGCGCCCGATCTGGATCGATTGGTAGGGGCGCGGGAGGTTCGGAGTCCGGCGAGGAGTCCAGCGCCTCGGAATCACGAGTTTCGCAGGGGACGAGATTGGTGTTCGGCTCCATCGCCGTGGATGTTGAAGCCCCCAGGGCGGCGTCTATCCACCGGCCCTCGATCTGGGCGATCGGCTCCGGGCTAATGGCCGAAGCGGATCCGAGTGCGGCCACCAAGGCACTGTTCGGCGGCAGAGCTAGATCGTGCCCATCGTCGCAGTGCGGCGCGCTTGGTTGTGGCTCGAGGCCGTCGAAGATCAAGCCTCCGCGGACATCGGCCGTGAAGTTTAAGCTTCCGAATCTGACCTGACGGCCAGGGGCGTAGCTTTCGATCTGCTCCAGATGGCCAAGTGAATTGGCCCGCAGTGCGAAGCCGCCGAATATGAAGATCTGTCCGGGGAGAAAAGTCTTGCCCTGGACAGCGTTGTTGATAGAAGATGCCATCGAGCCTATCAATGACGACACGGAGGAACTCTCAATGAAAGCACCAATGTCAGTGTCAAAACCGGCGGATCTCGGGTAGGGGGTCCCGAACTGTGCGTCTAGGCGGATGGTAACAGGAGACAAGGTACACAATGTTTTTACCCAGGTTCGGGCCCTCTCGATGGAGGTAAAACCCTACGTCCTGCTTGATTAATATTGATGATATGGGTAGTACAAGAGTAGATCTACCACGTGATCAAGGAGGCTAAACCCTATAAGCTAGCCTATGGTATGATTGTTGAGATGTATATTGTCCTACGGACTAAAGCCCTCCGATTTATATAGACACCGGAGGAGGCTAGGGTTACACAGAGTCGGTTACAATGGTAGGAGATCTACATATCCGTATCGCCAAGCTTGCCTTCCACGCCAAGGAAAGTACCATCCGGACACGAGCCAGAGTCTTCAATCTTCTATCTTCGTAGTCTTGGAGTCCGGCGGATAATGATAGTCCGGCTGTCCGGACACCCCCTAGTCCAGGACTCCCTCAGGGGGCCGCGCCCCCTCCCCTAGTCCAATTCGGACTCCTCATGGGGGGGGGGTGCGCCACCTCCTGGGCTGCTGCCCTCTCTCTCCCCTCAGGCCCACTAAGGCCCAATACTTCCCCGGGGGGGTCCGGTAACCCCTCCGGCACTCCGGTTTTCTCCGAAATCACCCGGAACACTTCCGGTGTCCGAATATAGTCGTCCAATATATCAATCTTTATGTCTTGACCATTTTGAGACTCCTCGTCATGTCCGTGATCACATCCGGGATTCCAAACAAACTTCGGTACATCAAAACTTATAAACTCATAATAAAATTGTCATCGTAACGTTAAGCGTGCGGACCCTACGGGTTCGAGAACTATGTAGACATGACCTAGAACTATTCTCGGTCAATAACCAATAGCGGAACCTGGATGCCCATATTGGCTCCTACATATTCTACGAAGATCTTTATCGGTCAAACCGCATAACAACATACGTTCTTCCCTTTGTCATCGGTATGTTACTTGCCCGAGATTCGATCGTCGGTATCCAATACCTAGTTCAATCTCGTTACCGGAAAGTCTCTTTACTCGTTACGTAATGCATCATTCCGTAACTAACTCATTAGCTACATTGCTTGCAAGGCTTATAGTGATGTGCATTACCGAGAGGGCCCAAAGATACCTCTCCGACAATCGGAGTGACAAAACCTAATCTCGAAATACGCCGACCCAACATGTACCTTTAGAGACACCTGTAGTACTCCTTTATAATCACCCAGTTACGTTGTGACGTTTGGTAGCACCCAAAGTGTTCCTGCGGTAAACGGGAGTTTCATAATCTCATAGTTACAGGAACATGTATAAGTCATGAAAAAAGCAATAGCAATATACTAAACGATCAAGTTCTAGGCTAACGGAATGGGTCATGTCAATCACATCATTCTCCTAATGTTGTGATCCCATTAATCAAATGACAACACATGCCTATAATTAGGAAACATGACCATCTTTGATTAATGAGCTAGTCAAGTAGAGGCATACTAGTGACGTTATGTTTGTCTATGTATTCACACATGTATCATGTTTCCGGTTAATACAATTCTAGCATGAATAATAAACATTTATCATGATATGAGGAAATAAATAATAACTTTATTATTGCCTCTAGGGCATATTTCCTTCAGGTTCCTCCTCCGAATAAATCATAGAAGATTTTGAACACCAGAATAGTGTCCGGCTCTGCAAAATAAATTCCACATACCACCGTAGAGAGAATAATATTTACACAAGTTCAATCTGCTGACGTATTTCGTGGCATGACGTCAGACCACGGCCAAGCCTTTATTCGAATTGTTTTAACTGTTCCACCTCAGTGCGTTTAGCGAAGCGGTTTCCTTGGCACGTCTTGTCAAAGCAGAGATCGTGTCCCCTTATTCCGGGATTCTTATCAATACGGACGTGGGTAACCCAACCACGCCATTAATCGCGGCGCTTGGGAGATAAGCGAGTTTTACTGGGCTGGTGGGGACGCATAGCTTCGTCCGCTCATATATAAGGGGATAAGGATCCACCTTTTCACCTACGCCTTCTTCCTCCTTTGCTTATCCATCTCTGCGCACTCGAGCTCCAGCGCACAAGTCCGCACATCTCACCTCAACCTCCTCCAACCATGTCTGGAGCGGGAGGCAAGTGGATGGCCTCCTCCGTCACGAAGGGGCACATCAAGAGGCTGCGGAAGGCCGGATACTTGTCCAGCGATATCGCGCACCGACTCCCCAACGAGGGGCAGCTCATCCCCACCCCAGGCCCCATGAGAAGGTGGTATTCCTTCCCCATTTCCTCCACGGACTGGGCTTCCCACTCCACCCATTTGTCCGGGGGCTCATGTTCTACTATGGCCTGGATTTCCATGATTTGGCCCCGAACTTCATCCTCAACATATCGGCGTTCATCGTCGTGTGCGAGGCCTTCCTCTGCGTCCAGCCCCACTTCAGCTCATGGCTGAAGGCTTTTAATGTCAAGCCGAAGGTGGTAGGCGGCTGCCAAGCGGAGTGCGGAGGCGCCATGGTGGGCAAGATGCCCAACATTACATGGATCGAGGGCGCCTTCATGGAAACCATCAAAGGGTGGCAATCGGGGTGGTTCTACATCACTGAGCCGCGTCACCCTAAATGGGCAGCGGCCCCCGAATTCAGATATGGGATCCCCACACGGCTCACCTCCTGGAAAGAGAAGGGCCAGACGTGGGGTGATTCGGAGGAGCTGACCGGACTTCAATCCTGCGTCCAAACCCTCGTGAACAAGAAGCTCAAGCTTGTCAACGTAATCCAGGTCATGCTCATCCGCCGGATTCTCCCATGCCAACAGCGGGCTTTCAATTTGTGGGAGTTTGATCCAGCACAGGACCCAACCTTGAGCAGGCTCTTCGACACTACGTACGAAGACGCCTGGAGGGTGCTGTTCAAGGGCGCCGAGGCTCCCTCATCCGCTACCGAAGATCGCGGACTCAGCTCGTAGCGTCAAGCCGGCGAGGTAAGCTATTTTATCCTTTATGGGACACTTTCTTTCCATAGTTTGACTCTATGCGGGGTCTAAAACTCCCATTACCTTTGACAGGCTTGGCAGAAGACATCCGGACAGGTTAACTATCCGGCTCCCCTTCCAGAAGACCCAGCGGATGCCCGTTTGACAGGGTTGCTGGTCCCGGCACCTTACGTGGTGCCGGAGAAGAAGGCCAAGAAGAAGGCCACGGGAACTCGGAGGAGTTCCAGGCGCCAGGTGTTATCAGACTCATCGTCCGATGACACCGAGGCAGACTCCTCGCACGAGGACGAGGAGGAGAAGAAAGAGGCCTCTCCCCCAGCGGGGGGAGAGAAGAAGAGGAAGGCTTCCCCAACGGGGGAGGCCGAAGGGTCCAAGAAGGGAAGGACCCTTCCTCCGGATTGTTCCACCAACGCCGACGACGGCGAAGAGGAGTGGCCCTCAAGGGCCAAGCCCCTGGCGAGATCGTAAGTGTCCGGATTCCAAAATAGCTTATGATTTTTCTTTTTGTCGCATAGTGTCTTCTAACGCCGAACACAACCATGTAGCCCGCCCAAGGATGATCTCCCCGCTTCGTCGAGTGGGTCCCTGGGTTCGTCGGATGGGAATAGCACTTCACTTCCGACCGCCTCCTCCCCTCGTGATGCACACGACGCCGAGGCGGGGTCCCAGATTGGGACCGGCCAGGAGGAGGAGGCCCCTGAGGTGCCGTAGGGCAACCTCCCAGACTTTGGGCTGGACTCCGCGCTGGAACCTTTAGTGGTTCCAGAGTCCAGCGGGCGGCCCCTTCGTAAGAAGGGCGAGACGGCGACGCCGGTGACCTCCGTCCAACTGGAGGCGCCGGATAACTTGCTGGAGGCGCTCAACGGCGCTTCCATCGAAGAGGAACACCGCACTGTTATGAGTGCGGTGATTCAGAAAGTTCAGTCCGCCAAGAGCGGGCTGACCGAAGCCTGCAGCAGCCTTCTAACAAGCTTTGAGGTAAGGATTTTAAGATATGTAAAATAGTACCGCATAGATAGTAGCCCCTGATGCTCAGTTCGGTGTTCGGAAAGAAAAGACAGACTAAGGATCTAAAAAGAAATACGCAGGAGTCTAACACAAATATGTCTATATGGGAATGCATGCTACGCTGCTGACCTCTGCCGCACTGACTGCGGAGGTTAATGCCTTGAAGCAGAGCCTCGAGCGGTCCGAGAGCGAGCTCGGCCGTGCCAAGAAGCAGCTCAAGGACAAGGAAGGTAAGTAACACCTTATTAAAGTTGTACCTTATAGAAAAGGATTTGGTTGCAAAAAATGACAGGAATAATGTGGGTATTGCAGGGGCTACAAACGAGGTGGCGACCCTGAAGGAGGCGGTGTCCGCGGCCGAACACAATGCGGCCGTGGAGCGCGCTGAGCGAGAAAAGCAGGAGGCGCGGGTGGCCGAGGTGCGGCAAGAGCTCCAGGCTCTCGTGGAAAAACACGAGAGTTTGGAGCGTGACTCGAAGACTCGAGAGTCCGAGCTTGTGTCGGCTCTTGAGAGTGCCAAAGCCGCTAAGGCCGAAGCCCAAAAGGCCCTCCAGGAGATCAAGGCAGTAAAGAAAATAGCGGCGGGTAAGGCATTCTTCATGCAAAGCAAGCATGTAAAAGTGAATTACTTGTTACTTACCCGAATTCGGAGCTCTCCAGGAGCGTTCGCAGATCTGCCCCGTAGCGTGTCCGATGATGCCGCGTTCTACAGAGCCGAGAAGGGGAGCTCGACGGAAAAGGTGTTCTGGTCTCAGTATGCTGAGGCCGGACATCCGGTGCCCCTGAGAGACCAGCTGAAGCAGCTGGTCGAGTTCCACAAGGTGGCCGAACAGGCCATGAAGGGCCTCATAGTTCGGCTGTGGCCCAAAGAAGCCATGCCTGGGAGCTACTTCGGCCTGGTGCAGCGGCTGGTGGACACCTGTCCATGGGTTGAAGTCATCAAGCACTCGGCCTGTATTGAAGGCGCCCGTCGGGCCCTTGCCCATGCTAAGGTGCACTGGGCAGGATGGACGCCGAGAAGCTTGTGACGGCCGCGCCACCACCGGGCAAGGAGTATCGCACGACCGAGATGTATTATAAGGGTGTCCCGAAGGGTGCCCGCCTTATTGCGGGTGAATGCTCCAAAGATGTAATTTTTGAGTAGACTCGCATTTTGTTATCCTGTGCGCTGAAAACTTTGTTCGTATGCACCAAGCAACGCTTGTTAATTTAAAATATTACCTTCTGTGCGGCCGTTTATCAAATCTGAGAGATGGCAAGTCGTTGGCTTCGGCCCCCATGCCACGAGTGCTGGGGTGTTCGGGATAAACTTGAGCGCTCTTGTTCCCATTTTTGGGTCCATCTAGGGAGGCGCTCAACACAACGAACGAGGCAACCGGACTTATAATGCTTGAACACTCTCACTTAGCCATAGAATTCTATAATTCTAAATTTCGGCGAAGCCCCTAGTGTTCAGAAGGCCGAATTCGGGGCACTATCCACGCCTGGGGCCAGACAAAGCGGCTCCTCGCTCTAAGCGGCATAAGTCTTTAGGGACTCGAAAAGACCTCTCGAACAGCGACCAGCTCTTGCCTTATCATGACGGTCAGTTTTAGCTTTCTCCACTGAGGTGCTCAACCCAGCTCAACTGGGGCACAATCGCAGTGGTTCTCCTAGCGCTACCTTAGCCGATATAACGGAACATAAGGTACCAAAACATGGGAGCCGGGCAAACCCAACTATTGACCCAAGACATGATTCGGAGCTGATGCATATAATGCTATAAGTTCGGGGTGCCGCACTTGTGAAAGTGTTCGGACTTATCACACCATTCTTTGGGGAACTTAAGCCACTGGTGTATTTGGCCGTACCAGGGCATACGGGTGCAACATGTCATAAGTGAACATATATAAAAAAGGAATGCAATGATAGGCGAAAAGAGATGCATTGTTTATTCAAAAAATACTGCAATGAAGGCAGAACGATACAAATAGTGCGATAAGCGAGGGGTGGGACTATTTAACATGTCCCCCTCCAGGGGTAGGCTACGGAATGGTATGTAAAACAGGTATAATGCTCATAATGGAGACCACCTGGATACTCATTGTAGCTTTTCTGCTTCCCTGGGCTGTTGCATCGTGAGTTCGGCAGATCTACTGCCGGACAGGGCTTCTGGAAAACGGAGTCCTGAGAATAAGAAAAAAAGAATGACAAATTTGGGAGCCCCTGGTGTGGTTGATCCGCACTCTGGGCATGCCGTGGTCGTGCCCCTCCCCTTATGCCCATGGTACCTCCAGAGCGTAGTGATGTACGTGTGGTACTGGTCTCGCGATTTCGCGAGGTCTGGGGTTGGGGCCGCATTGCTACGCGTGCTCCGAACATGCCAGGTGGTCTTGTTTTAGGTTACTCCAGGCGCGCTTGATGGTGTCCGGTCGCTTAACAGCCGGACTCGAGAATTGCCTTAAGAGGCTACTCTGTACTTCCGCCGCGAGAACCGCTGTGTGCTCCTCCATTCGGAGAGAGCGTTCGATGTTTCCGTTGACTGTGATGACTCCTCGAGGGCCTGGCATCTTGAGCTTGAGGTATGCGTAGTGCGGCACTGCATTGAATTTTGCAAATGTGGTTCGTCCGAGCAGTGCATGATAGCCGCTGCGTAACGGGACTATGTCGAAGATTAACTCCTCGCTTCGGAAGTTATCCGGGGATCCGAAGACCACTTCAAGTGTAACTGAGCCAGTACAATTGGCCTCTACACCTGGTATGACGCCTTTGAAGGTCGTCTTTGTGGGTTTGATCCTTGAGGGATCTATGCCCATCTTGCACACTGTATCCTGATAAAGCATGTTCAAGCTGTTGCCGCCGTCCATCAGGACTCTAGTGAGGTGAAATCCATCGACGATTGGGTCTAAAACCAATGCGGCGAATCCTCCATGGCAGATACTGGTGGGGTGGTCCCTTCAATCGAAAGTGATCGGGCAGGAGGACCATGGATTGAACTTTGGGGCGACTGGCTCCATCGCATATACATCCCTGAGCGCACGCTTCCGCTCCCTTTTGGGTATGTGGGTTGCGTATATCATGTTCACCGTCCGCACTTGTGGGGGGAATGGCTTCTATCCTCTATTGTTCGGCGGCCGTGTCTCCTCCTCGTCATCGCTTTGCAGCCCCTTGTCGTTGCCTTCGGCGATTAACTTGCATGCCTGCTTGAACACCCAACAATCTCTGTTGGTGTGATTGGCTGGCTTTTCGGGGGTGCCGCATATCTGGCACGAGCGATCGAGTATCAGGTCCAAATTGGACGGGCCCGGAGTAGTTCTTTTGAATGGCTTTTTCCGCTGACCGGGTTTAGAGCCTCTGAATCCGGCGTTGACTGTCGTATCTTCAGTATTATCGCCGTTAATGCGATGCTTGTGCTTATTGCGATGCGGCCTGCCATTGCTGTCTTTGGTATCTAAACTACCAGAGTTTTTGGTTAGGTTGTTACTGCGGGCTAGCCAGCTGTCTTCTCCCGCATAGAAGCGGGTCATGAGTGATGTGAGGGATGCCATTGATTTCGGCTTTTCCTGTCCTAGGTGTCGGGCAAGCCATTCGTCACGGATGTTATGTTTGAAGGCTGCAAGGGCCTCTGCATCCGGCCAGTCGACGATTTGATTTTTCTTTGTTAAGAACCGTGTCCAGAATTGTCTGGCCGATTCGTCTGGCTGCTGAATTATGTGGCTTAGGTCATCGACATCTGGTGGTCGCACATATATGCCCTGGAAGTTATCGAGGAATGCGGCTTCCAGGTCCTCCCAACACCCAATTGATTCTGCTGGCAGGCTGTTGAGCCAATGCCGAGCTGGTCCTTTAAGCTTGAGTGGGAGGTATTTCATGGCGTGAAGATCATCACCGCGGGCCATGTGGATATGAAGGAGATAGTCCTCGATCCAAACCGCAGGATCTGTTGTGCCATCGTAGGATTCAATGTTCACGGGTTTGAACCCTTCGGGGATTTGATGATCCATTACTTCATCTGTGAAGCATAGTGGGTGTGCGGCGCCTCTGTATTGGGCTATATCACGACGCAGCTCAAACGAGCTTTGTCTACTGTGTTCGGCCCGGCCGGGATTGCTGTATCCGGCGTGACGGTTGTCGTTGCATATCGTAGGGCGCCACGCGATCCGCAGATCGATCTTGTTGCCTCGCCTTATCCTCCAATATGTCTCGCAAGTAAGGCACGTTCCCCCGTGGCTTTGTACTTTTCGAGCGATGCCGGGGTACGGCTTTAGTGGAGGGCCTAAAGGCCTCTCTGCCGCGTCCACGAGGTGGCCGGTCGGCCGTATTGTGCGCTGGTGATGTAGGTTTATGTGCTTCCTCCTCTAATCGGGGCAGCAGCTTGCGTTTGGGGTAGCTTTTGGAGGGGCGTTCGAGTTCATACTCTTCGGCCGCAAGGACTTCAGTCCATCTGCCGGCTAGCAAGTCTTGGTCAGCTCTAAGTTGTTGCTGCTTTTTCTTGAGGCTGCTTGCCGTGGCCATAAGCCTGCGTTTGAAACGCTCTTGTTTGACGGGATCCTCAAGCACGAAAAATTCGTCGTCGTCGAGGCTTGCCTCGTCTCCGAAGGGAGGCATGTAATTATCGTCCTCTACCTCCTCGTCTGCCGCTCTCTCACGAGGGTTGGCTTCTCCGTCCTCCTATGCTGAATCTTGCTGGAGGGGGTTGTCGTCGGCACTGTCCGGGGTGTTATTATCTCTGGTGCCGGAATCTTCATTCTTGCTGTGGCGGGATTTGGAGCGGCGCCGCTGACGCCGGCGCTTAGGCTGTTTTTTGGAGGGGTCATCTTCCGATGTTCCATCGCCATTCCCATCCTTAGGGATGTCCACCATGTATATGTCGTATGACGAGGTGGCTTTCCAGTGCCCTGTGGGCGCTGGTTCTTGGTCGTCTCCGGCATCGTCGTCCATACCGTCAATGTCTTCGGAGTCGAAATCTAGCATGTCGGTTAATTCATCGACAGTGGCTATGAAGTGGGTGGTGGGTGGGTTTTGAATTTCTTCGTCGTCCGCATCCCAGCCATTCTGACCATAATCCGGCCAGGGCTCTCCTGATAAAGAGAGACACTTTAGCGAATTCAGGATGTCGCCAAAAGGCGAGTGCTGAAAGATGTCCGCAGCGGTGAACTCCATGATCGGTGCCCAAACGGATTTGATTGGCAGGGGCGCGGAAGGTTCGGGGTCCGGAGAGGAGTCCGGCACCTTGGAGTCACAAGCTTCACAAGGGACAGGGTCGGTATTCGGCTCCATTGCCGTAGAGGTAGCAGCCCCCGAGGCGGCGTCCAGCCACCCATCCTTGATCGGCGCAGTCGGTTCCGAGCTAAGTATCGGAGCGGACTCTTGTGCGGCCTCCAGGGCACTGTTCGACAGCAGAGCTAAATCATGCCCATCGTGACAGTGCGGCGTGCTCGGCTGTGGCTCGAATCCGTCGAAGATCAAGTCTTCGCGGATGTCAGTCGTATAGTTCAAACTTCCAAATCTGACCTGATGGCCAGGGGTGTAGCTTTCGATCTGCTCCAGATGGCCAAGTGAATTCGCCCGTAGTGCGAAGCCGCCGAATACGAAGATCTCTCCGGGGAGAAAAGTCTCACCCTGGACTGTGTTGTTGTTGATGATCGAAGGAGCCATCGGGCCTATAGATGACGACACAGAGGAACTCTCAATGAAAGCACCAATGTCGGTGTCAAAACCGGCGGATCTCGGGTAGGGGGTCCGAACTGTGCGTCTAGGCGGATGGTAATAGGAGACAAGGGACACGATGTTTTTACCCAGGTTCGGGCCCTCTCGGTGGAGGTAAAACCCAACTCCTTCTTGATTAATATTGATGATATGGGTAGTACAAGAGTAGATCTACCACGAGATCAAGGAGGCTAAACCCTAGAAGCTAGCCTATGGTATGATTGTTGTTCGTCCTACGGACTAAAACCCTCCAGTTTATATAGACACCGGAGAGGGCTAGGGTTACACAGAGTCGGTTACAATGGTAGGAGATCTACATATCCGTATCGCCAAGCTTGCCCTCCACGCCAAGGAAAGTCCCATCCGGACACGGGACGAAGTCTTCAATCTTGTATCTTCATAGTCTTGGAGTCCGGCCAATGATGATAGTTCGGCTATCCGGACACCCCCTAGTCCAGGACTCCCTCAGAGAGGATGAAGAGGAAACCAGTGAGCAGGAGTTCCAGAAGGCCACATACGCCCTATGCATTGACGGGGGTGCATCCCTGCACACCTCATACCGCCAACTCAAACGGTGGGCGCGTGAGGTCAGTGTTGTGGAACCAGCACCAGAGTCCCGGAAACAACTCAAATGGTCACGCACACCCATCATGTTTGACGAAGAGGGACATCCTGACCGTACCACTGTGGTAGGGTGTTTGCCATTGTTGGTCTCTAACAATTCGCAACCTCAAGGTCAAAAAGATGTTGGTGGACGGCGGGGCCGGGTTGAATCTGATTTCCCTGAAGGTCATCGGCAAACTTCAGATAGTAGAGGAAGAGTTAAAGGTCACCAGCACGTTTCAAGGAGTTAATCTTGGCAGGAGTCATCCTAAGGGAAAGATCATGTTGCATGTGATGTTTGGGGGAGAGCTGAACTACCGAACTGAGAAGATTGTGTTTGACGTGGTCGACCTCCCCTTGCCGTACAATGGGATCCTTGGACGCCCAGCCCTGGCTAAATTGTTGGCGGCATCCCACTATGCCTACAACACCTTGAAGATGCCTGGGACAGTAGGAGTCATTTCCATCCCATCAGATGAGCAGGACACAATCATTTGTGTTGACAAGATGTACCGGGACGCAGTCGCGGTAGAGACAGCAACAGCAATAGTTCCCGCGAAGGAGAATAGAGGAAAGAAGAAGGATAGCAAGGACGCCAGCAAGGAATCCGGGAAGCATACCTCTTCGGAGTATGCTGCTCCTGTTGATGACTTGCCAGAGAGTTCCAACAGCAAAAGATCCAAGGTTACTGCACCACAAGTGAAGAAGATCCCGGCAGGGCTGGCTGGCATTGACGGTACTTTCACTATTATCGCCACTCTCAATGACAAAGAGGAAAGTGCGCTTGTTGCCTTCCTGCGGGAGAGTATCGATGTGTTTTCCTGGCAACCATCTGATATCCCCGGTGTTCCCAGGGAGGTAATCGAGCACCACCTTGTTGTCTGCCCACACGCCCGACCTATCAAGCAGAAAGTCTGGAAGCAGGCCTTGGAGAGGCAGCAATTTATTGTAGAGGAGATCAAGAAGCTTGAAGAAGCTGGTTTGGTCAGAGGAGTGCTACATCCAACATGGTTAGCAAATCCAGTGGTTGTTCGGAAGGCTAACAGGAAATGGAGGCTTTGCATAGATTTCATAGATCTCAACAAGGCTTGTCCGAGGGAGCCATTTCCCTTGCCGCGCAACGATTAGATTGTGGATTCCACTTCAGGCTGCGATTTTCTTTCCTTTCTAGATGCATACTCTGGGTATCACCAAATCTTCATGTCCAAGGAAGACAAAGAGAAGACCTCGTTCATCACCCCATATGGTACGTACTGTTTTATCTACATGCCATTCGGATTAAAGAATGCCGGGTCTACTTTTGCAAGGGCGGTCCAGGTTGGTTTCGAGCCACAGCTGCACAGAAACATTGAAGCTTATATGGATGATATTGTGGTCAAGACCAAGGACAGAGTAACCCTTATCTAGGATTTGGTGGAGACGTTTGCTAATCTGCGCAAGATCAACTTGAAGCTCAACCCGGAGAAGTGTGTGTTTGGCATTCCCTCCAGCAAGTTACTAGGGTTCTTTGTGTCCCATCAGGGGATCGAAGCCAACCCCGACAAGACTAAAGCTATCAAGCAGATCCAAGCGGCAAGGATAGTCAAGGATGTAAGGCATCTGACAGGGTTCATTGCCACGCTAAGTAGATTCATTTCCAAGTCTGCCGAGCGTGCCCTGTCGTTCTTTAAAATCCTGAAGAAGGAAGGACCCATGAAGTGGACCCTAGAAGCAGATGCGGCTTTGCAAGAGTTGAAGACCTACCTGTCCTTTGTGCCCACCTTGGTAGCTCCCAAACCACAAGAGCCATTGTTGCTATACTTGGCGGCAACCAGTCAAGTGGTTAGTGCAGCCTTGGTGGCGCAGCGGGAAGTAGACGAAGCAGAAAGTGAGCAAGGACCAGCAGAGCCAGATAAGGATCAGGACAGGAACGAGCACGGCAGCGAGAGCAACCCCACAGACACGGCAAGGAAGGAAGTGGTGCAGCGCCTAGTGTACTTCGTCAGCTCCTTACTACAAGGGGCTAGATCGAGGTACTCTGGTGCGCAGAAGTTGATCTTTGGTCTCATCACGGCCTCAAAAAAACTGCGCCACTACTTCCAGGCCCATGAGATCACAGTTGTCACTCGCTTCCCATTGCAAAGGATACTCTGAAACCCTGAGGCTACCGGCAGAATAGTGGAGTGGGCTTCGGAGTTATCCAGTTTTGGCCTGAAGTTTGAGAGCACATCAATGATCCAAAGCAGGGCATTGGCAGAGTTTATTGCAGAATGGATGCCAACCCCTGATGAGGAAATGCGGGAAACAGTTATCCCTGGCAAGGTGGCGCCCCAAGAATGGATTATGTATTTCGATGGTGCCTTTTCCCTACAAGGTGCAGGGGCTGGCGTGCTTCTTGTTGCCCCCACTGGGGAGCACTTGAAGTATATCGTCCAGATGCATTTTCCCAGGAAGAGGCGACCAACAATACAGCAGAGTATGAAGGGCTCCTTGTCGGGCTCAGGATTGCCACAAAACTAGGAATTAAGAAGCTGATCATTCGAGGAGATCCACAACTAGTGGTGAGACAAGTCAACAAGGATTACTAGAGTCCATTGATGGAGGCATAAGTTGAGGAAGTGAGGAGATTGGAGGAGCGCTTTGACGGATTGCAAACAGAGCACGTACCTCATGCGGAAAATAGCATAGCTGATCATGTGTCAAAGTGTGCTGCGCAGAAGCTTCCTGTGGAACCAGGGACTTTTGTTCTCCACCTTACCCAGCCCTCCGTATCCCCAGCAACGATGGACCAGAAAAGGAGAAAGCTGGACTCCGGTAAGCTCTCCCGATAGAGCCTTCTGCTCTAGCAGGGACCCTGCCGGAAACAACTCATCACCACTTGCCGGACCGCACCCTCCAGTCGGGCCCTTGGACCCCGCGAACAAGGAATGTGCCCCGTAGTTGACAAGGTGCCTCTAGTCCTCGTTGCCGAGCCTCAGGCTCCAACTTTGGCAAGGCACATAGTCCACTTTCTCCAAACTGGAGAACTTCCCAATGACCAAGATGAAGCTGAAAGAGTAACCCTGAGGGCCAATATGTATCAGTTTGTTGATCAAACTCTATATAGAAGGAGGCCCAGCGATGTGAAACTGAAGCGCATCTGCCGGGAAGAAGGAAAGGAACTGCTGGCTCAGATACACAAAGGCATGTGCGGCTCCCACATTGGATCAAGGGCATTGGTTGGGAAAGCATTCTAGCAAGGATTCTATTGGCCCACGGCCCTCCAAGATGTGGTTGAGCTAGTCAGCAAATGTGAAACCTGCCAGTTCCATTCCAAGAACATCCACCTGCCTACCCAAGCTCTTGAGACAGTCCCTTTATCATGGCCGTTTTTGGTCTGGGGGCTCGATATCCTCGGCCCTTTCCCCTGAGCAGTCGGGGGCTTTGAATTCTTGTTCGTTGCTATCAAAAAGTATACAAAGTGGCCGGAAGTAGCTGCCGTGAGAAAGGTGAGTGCTGAGTCAGCTATCAAGTTCTTGAAAGAATTGGTGTGTCGTTTTGGAGTCCCAGCAAGGATCATTACCGACAACAGCACCCAGTTCACGAGACGCGCCTTCATGCAATATGTTCATACCCTCAGAAGCAAGATCTCATTTGCCTCTATCACACATCTCAGAAGCAATGGGCAAGCTGAGAGGGCGAACGCTGAAGTGTCGTGAGGACTCAAGACAAGAACCTTTGATACGCTAAGCAAGGCGGGCGGTGGATCGATGAGCTGTCGGTAGTTCTTTGGTCCCTCAGAATGACACCAACTCGAGCTACCGGGCACACTCCCTTCTCCCTAGTCTATGGGGCAGAAGCAGTTATCCCCACGAAACTCATTTATGGGTCGCCTCGAGTGCTTGCATACGATGAAGTAGCGCAAGATCAACACCTGCATGAGGACGCTGTGCTACTCGAGGAGAACCATGCATGCTATCGGCAAGGCTATCGGCACCTGCATGCTATCGGCAAGGCCTGCGTCGCTATCATAGCCGCAAGGTTCATTCCTGGTGTTTTGAGGAAGGCGACCTTGTCCTTAGGCGCGTTCAGTCCGCCAAGGGTACAAACAAGTTGACACCAAAGTGGGAAGGTCCTTACCGGGTAGTACGAGTCACCAGACCTGGCGCAGTCCGTCTAGAGACCGAGGATGGCATTCAATTGCAAAACACATGGAATATTGAGCATCTCCGCAAGTTCTACCCGTAAGGCATGGCTGTCGGGCCCTGCCCGGCAACCACCCTTTTGTACAAGCTTTGCCTCAGTTGCATGTAATCCCTTGTACAAAGCTAGGCGATGACCCTGAGCAACAGAGAAATAAAAGAAGCACTGGGGGGCCCCAACCAAGTTGCAGGCATGAGCATTCCAAGAGCATTGTATAAGCATTTCATAAGCCTTTGCATATGCATATAGATAGGATCGCATCTTGCATCATTCCCATCTGCATGAAGCTGCAGGTTCATGTTGTGAACTTGGCCTCTACAAGGAGTTGGGGAGATGGACCAGCAATGCAATCTTTGGCAATCCAAACAAATAAGTTCTACCTCTTGCCCATAAGTGTTCTGTAAGCTGGAACTTGTGCATGAGAAAACCTAGCCGCTCTATGAAACTTAGGTGCTCCCATCCTTGACTCGAATGTTGCTTCAGCCAGGATGGTCGCAGTGGCCTTTGGTGAAAAGAGCTTGGTGGGGGGCTGGTCCCTTTACTTTTTGCCCGGTAGGCTCAGTTGTCCAGCAAACAAAATCAAAAGGGTACCGGCAGGATAGCCTGCCAAGGAAGACTTGTTTATTTAAACTAAAGAAGCATCCCACCTCTGCATGGACATATACATGCACGAGTTCCCGGCAAGGTTCATCTTTTTCATTAATACGCTGATAATACAAGTACAATCCTTACAGGACACAAACATGGACTCGAGAGATTACATTATTTGAACTGAAAATTGGCAAGTGCAGACAAGTTTAAGATTGAATAAAGATAAGTGCCCCATAATGCCCTTTCTTGTCCCTCTCCTCCTAGGCACGGCAGCAGAAGGCGAAGAAGGCAAAAGGAGCACCTGGACAGGAGCCCAGCCTACCCCCATCGGGCTCCAGGAGAGGTAGCCTAGCGGGGGCAGGAGGACGTCAGCGAACGCGTCGATGGATAGCATGGCGGAGGTGACCCGTCGACCGCCACCACCAAGGCCAGCAGGATGCGGCAAGGCTAATGGAGTTGCAGCCCGAGAGGAAGCCTATCGGGGTCCAGCTGGAAGGCTGCTGGAGGAAGCCAGGAAGCACCATCCCCACCTCTGCATCCAACTCCCCGGCAAATCACATTGCCGGGAAGGAGATGCAGGTGCAGATGATGGTGCTGCCGCCAGATGAAGATGGTGCGGGCGATGCTCAGCCGGAGTCAGAGTCGTCGCCCTCCCGATCTTTGCTGTCGCCATCGCCATCACTGTCCTCCACGTCGCTTTCGCTCGAGGAGGAGCTTTCGTTGTTGGTTGAGCTCTCCGCGCAGCACCCTAAGCGAGATCCTGAGCACCCGAAGATCTTGACAAAGAGCAGGCTGCTCTCCATTAATTTAAACTAGAGAACGTGCCCTGCGAGAAGTTGTGGGCACGAGCAAAGTTCTTCCAACCACGGCGGAGGTACATAACATGAAGGCTGGGAAGTCAACATCCACCCACATACCGCCATTTCCGCAGCCCCTCATATGCAACCTCAGAGTGCGTGGCTGTTCAAGCTCCATTTCCTGTGCGAATGGAGTAGGGAGACGAAGATGACCGCATGGAGGTTTGAACAGCCTGATGATGAACTCTTGAGGCGATCCCGGGCGTGGCCTTCCATTGGAAGAAGAGCCGCCGTGGAGGCGCGGCCAAGGCGCCACCCCGTCCTCCTCTTCCTCGGGTACCACGGTGACCTCGGCCTCACCCCATCCATCCTCCTCTCACGGCGGGCTCCACTGCCGCGGGATCCAGAGGAGGGGGAATACGCTGTCGAGTAGAATCCCTCATCGTCGCCGCTAGAATACCACCATGCCCTCATCCTGTCACCATGGTGAGTGAAGGAAGATTGTGGAGGAGGAAGAAGGGGTGCGGGTGTGTGAAAATGCACCACCCCTGCCCCCCCCTTATAAAAAGAATGAGGCAGGGGCTAGCCTCTCATACAAGGAGCGGCCGCCCCGCTCCTCCAATCCAGCCTCCTGCTCCCCCCAGTGGCTCAGGGAGTCAGGATCGACCCTTTGCTCCAACTAGTGGAGCCTTATTTCCTGCCATGACACTCATCCCCGCGCTCTCTGCATCCACCACCTACCCCTCCTAATGCATGAGTACATGAGGCGGATGCGCATGAAGCAAGGGGAGAGTGGGATGGAAGATTCTGCTACATGATTGTGGGGCGTGGGCATCAGACGGACCACGATCTGAGTTTTTCCATAACGTCGCACACGGGGCGCGGAGAAACCGGAACTTGGCCAAGACTCAAGATTAAAGAAGCACATAAGACCTCAAGAGACAAGCCTATTCCATGCCCCTGCCTGTGCACTTATTAGGGCCTACCCTGACGATGCTCAACAGCACGTTCGGGGCAGGCCCGGGGGCTTCTGTCGGTGCAACAAACCCTGGGTCTGTAGCCCAGACTGTGCACAGGCAGGGAACGAGATTACGGCACAAGGCCATGACAGAGTACAAGAGACCAAGATCTTTGAAGGACCAGCATGCAGATCAAGAGGACCAAGATCAAGCCAGAGAAGCAATATACCACTAGGAGAAAAGCCTCCCTTGCCGGGCAGGCGAGCTCGGCGAGGGGGGTCGCCCCCGGAAGAAAACATCCAAGACGTCCCGGCAGGGCCTGCTGGGACTCGCGGAGGCAAAACCACCTCACCCAACTACTCCACCGCGACCCACATCGTCAATTAATGCGGTATCAAGCCGCAAAGTGACTAAGTGGCAGCCACTCGCCACATGGCAGCCTCTTTCTACGGGAAATGCCTACGAACGACACCCATCCTGCAACGTGTCAAGCGAGCAGGTGTGAAGCTGGCAAAACAGCCCGGCAAGGCTTGTTGGGCTAGCGACTACGTGACGTTAAGTGGCATGCCTTGCCGGGCAAGCGACGATGTGACATTAAGCGGCACATTTAATGCACCCTGTCAGTCGGCAGGGTTAGGTATGATAGCACTGTTTGCTATCTTATCAGTGCATAATGACTACTTTGCCATTGTGTTGACCCCTTAACCTATAAAAGGAGGTCCGTGGCAACCGTAGCAGAGGATAGGAGGTTGGATACCCGTGCATTCATATGCGCGTAGCCACTGTTGCCCTAAGGCAACCCTGCCGGGCAAGTGTACTATGCTCCACCACCATTCTTCCACCATCAATCCACCAAAGCAGGAGTAGGGTTTTACGCCTCGCGGCGGCCCAAACCTGGGTAAATTTGCTTGTGTGATTTCTGCCATGCTGCCCCATGCTCTTCTGCTCTCTGTGCAACATGACACCCCCTGCCAAACCAGCAAGGGGGCCTTGGTCCCATAGGTAGCCGTGGTTTCCCACGACACAGATTCTGAAAATGGCTTGAGGCCATGAAATCTGAGATAGGATCCATGTATGAGAACAAAGTGTGGACTTTGGTAGACTTGCTCGATGATCGGCAAGCCATAGAGAATAAAAGGATCTTCAAGAAGAAGACTGGCGTTGATGGTGTGTTACTGTCTACAAAGCTCGACTTGCCGCAAAAGGTTTTCGACAAGTTCAAGGAGTTGCCTATGATGAGACTTTCTCACCCATAGCGATGCTTAAGTCTGTCCGAATCATGTTAGTAATTGACGCATTTTATGATTATGAAATCTGGCAAATGGATGCCAAAGCTGCATTCCTTAATGGATTTCTGAAAGAAGAGTTGTATATGATGCAACCAGAAGGTTTTGTCGATCCTAAAGGTGCTAACAAAGTGTGCAAGCTCCAGCAATCCATCTATGGACTGGTGCAAGCATCTCGGAGTTGGAATATACTCTTTGATGAGGTGATCAAAGAATATGGTTTTGTACAAACTTATGGTGAAGCCTATATTTACAAGAAAGAGAGTGGGAGCTCTGGAGCATTTCTGATATTATGTGGATGACATATTGTTAATTGGAAATGATGTAGAATTTCTAGATAGCATAAAAGGATACTTGAGTAAGAAATTTTCAATGAAAGACCTCGGTGAAGCTGCTTATATATTGGGCATCAAGATCTATAGAGATAGATCAAGACGCTTAATAGGAGTTTCACAAAGCACATACCTTGACAAAGTTTTGAAGAAGTTCAAAATGGATTAGTCAAAGAAAGGGTTCTTGCTTGTGTTACCAGGTGTGAAGTTGAGTCGGACTCAATGCCCGACCACTGCAGAAGATAGAGAGAAAATGAAAGTCATTCCCTATGCCTTAGCCATAGGTTCTATCATGTATGCTATATTGTCTACCAGACCTGATGTGTGCCTTGCCATAAGTTTGGCAGGAAGGTACCAAAGTAATCCAGAAGTGGATCACTGGAAAGTGGTTAAGAACATCCTGAAGTACCTGAAAAGGACAAAGGATGTGTTTCTCGTTTATGGAGGTGACGAATAGCTCGTCGTAAAGGGTTACATTGATGCTAGATTCAACACAGGTCCAGATGACTCTAAGTCACATACCGGATATGTATTTATATTGAATGGTGGAGTTGTTAGTTGGTGCGGTTCCAAGCAGAGCGTCGTGACGGGATCTACGTGTGAAGCGGAGTACATGGCTGCTTCAGAAGCAGCACATGAAGGAGTCTGGATGAAGGAGTTCATATCCAATATAGGTGTAATAACTAGTGCATCGGGTCCAATGGCAATCTTTTGTTACAACACTGGAGCAATTGCCTTGGCAAAGGAATCCAGGTTTCACAACAGAACAAAACACATCAAGAGAGGCTTCAACTCCATTCGTGAAAAGGTCAAGTATGGAGACATAGAAATTTGCAAAGTACATACGAATCTGAATGTGGCAGACCCGTTGACTAAGCCTCTTCCGTGGGCAAAACATGATCAGCACCAAGACTCGTTGGGTGTTAGATTCATTACAATGTAATCTAGATTATTCACTCTAGTGCAAGTGGGATACTGATGGAAATATGCCCTAGAGACAATAATAAAGTTGTTATTGTTTTATATTTACTTATTCATGATAAAGTTTTATTATTCATGCTAGAATTGTATTTACCGGAAACTTGAATACATGTGTGAATACATAAACAAATATTGTGTCCCTAGTAAGCCTCTACTAGACTAGCTCGTTGATCAAAGATGGTTAAGGTTTCCTAACCATGGACATGAGTTGTCAATTGATAACTGGATCACATCATTAGGAGAATGATGTGATGGACAAGACCCATCTGTTAGTTTAGCATTTGATCATACAGTTTATTGCTACTAATTTCTTGTATGTCAAATACATGTTCCTTAGACCATGAAATCATGCAACTCCCGGATACCGAAGGAATACTTTGTGTGCTATCAAACGTCACAACATAACTGGGTGATCATAAAGATGCTCTACAAGTATCTCTGAAGGTGTTTGTTGAGTTGGCATGGATCGAGATTGGGATTTGTCACTCCGAGTATCGGAGAGGTATCTTTGGGCCCTCTCGGTCATACACATCATAAGAAGCCTTGCAAGCAAATGACTAATGAGTTAGTTAAGATGATGTATTATGGAACGAGTAAAGAAACTTGCTGGTAATGAGATTGAACTACGTATAGAGATACCTACAATCGAATCTCAGGCAAGTAACATACCGACAAACAAAGGGAATTGCGTATGTTGTCATAACGGTTTGACCGATAAATATCTTCATAGAATATGTAGGAGACAATATGAGCATCCAGGTTCCGCTATTGGTTATTAACTAGAGAGATAGTCATGTCTACATAGTTCTCGAACCCCTAGGGTCTGCACGCTAAACGTTCGTTGACGATATAGTATTATATGAGTTATGTGATTTGGTGACTGTCGGGGATATACCCCGCGGTATGACCTCGCCGGAGTTATAACCCGGCTGGGACGTGGTAAACCGGCAGGAAGTCATAAACCGGCAGACAATCATAACCGGGCACACAATCATAACCCGGCAGACAGTCATAACCCGGCAGACAGTCATAACCCAGCAAACAGAGTCGCCTATGGTTAATAAGCCCGAGACGTTATGAAGCCCAAGACGTTAAGAAGCCCATAAGAGAAGTCAGAATAGTTTAGGTCTTAATCCGAGTTCGACTCTACATGTAACCCACCCCTTCAACTTATATAGGGAAAGGGCACCCCAAGAGGGGGAGAGAAATAACCTTAGGGCTAGACATAACTAGGAGATCCTGTTTACGGCGACACCCTCGTGATGATAATAAGACCTAGCCACAAACAGCATGTAGGGTTGTTACCGGATGATATTTCCCGGGGCCCGAAGCTATCTAAACCCTTGTCTTGTGTTGCGTCTCTCGATTCCGCTCAACCCCTCTCAAATTACCACATAGATGTGTTGGCCTCACGACTAAGTCCTCACACTAGGACATCTGTCGTGACAGTTCCATGACAGTTGGCGCCCACCATGGGGCCTCCGCACGGTGGTATTGAGTTCTTGGAGGGATTTTAATTAGGGTTTCAAGAAGCTCATAAATTTCCGGATGAAGAAAAGTCAGTTTTGGATGAAGCTTACAATCTGCCGGGTCAGCATACGGAAGGGCTTGCATCAACTCTAATCTCATCTGTTGAGATCAAGGAAATTATGTTGAGTTGCCATGGATGCAACCCGTGCGTATTTATTTGAACTGATCTGCAGCGGATCCGATTTGAAGTATAAGGAACCGAGGGCTTGACCCTGGCTTGGTCATCATGCACTGTTAGCAAATCGGGGTCAAAGGAAAAAAGGCAGAAGGGCCACAACCCGGAGGGAGACACGGGTGTCGCTTGGTAAAAGCAACTAGAGCCACGACCCGGATTCCCCGTCATCGCCATGACCCGCCGCTCTGATCCGAGTCGCCGTCTCCGAAATCGCCTCGCTGCTAGGAAAGACATTGAGCCGGCCACGGTTCTGAGCCACCACGACCCGGAAGGGGATACGGCGACGATGTGATTTCCCTTCGCCGGCGCGCCTCGCTGCTGTGACTCGCTCCGCCTCCGGTTTTCCAATCCGTCGGTCGTCTCCACTCTGGTCTGATTTACTCCTGGTTGAGAGCCGCCTGCACCTGGACTCTGTCTCGCATCGACCGAGCCCCTCCGTCGTGAAGGCCACAACCCACCCATTCTAGTTGCTGCGGGCACCTCCGCTTGCCTCCACCTTCACCGGTCCGAGCCGGATTCCAGTTCCGCCACCGCGCGGGATCGCAGGCCGAGCGCCGTTTGATCCATCTCCGTCGAGCCGCCGCACAGAGCCGCTTTGTGACCTCCAAAATTGCCGAGTTTCGAGCCGCTCGCCCTGCGTGACCCGTTTCTCGTTCAGCCTTAAACCGCCGCCGCACCTGCCTCGTTGTTTTATCAGCACAAGCATGACTCGAAGGAGCCGGCTCATGGGCCGCCCTGATTAAATCGCTCGGCCCTCACGGTCGTTGTTGCTGACTCGCCACACTTCGCTCTTCTACCGCAAACTCGTCAGCCGTCAGCGGCCTCACCGGCACCGGTCCGTCGGATGGCCTTGCCGCTGCGGGAGCATCTAGCGCTTAGCGCCACCATGTTGAGTGGTCTCCGCATACAAACCACAGCTACACTCAACCCGTTTCATTGCATCCAGTTTGTGTCTGTCGGGCCACCGCCCGTGAGCCGCCGCTTTGGTCCACCTTGGAACTGCTGGCCCCGAGCCGCCGCTTCCACCGGATTCTGCTAAACCCGCCGCACCGCGAGTTGCCGCCCTAGTCATGGCCGGTGTGCATATCTCTGCCCGAAGCCGGGTTATCTCTGCTATTTCAAATCACCGAGCGCCTCGAGCCTTCTTTGTTGCTTCTCGCGAGCGAGCCACAGCGCGCCGAGCCACCCGAGTTTGAGCACGCCGAGCTTGCCGCCGTGTCTCAACCTCGCGCTATCCCTAGGCAGCAGTGGTGGCGGAGGTAAGTCGCTGTCGTAGCCCTGCCTTGTTGTTCCGCTTCGCCAGCGCGGCCTCCTCTCAGGCCTCAAACTGCCGAGCTGTTAAGCCTCACCGGGTTATCGCTGAGCCTAACCAGTTGCCTGCCACTACCATGCCTCCCGGCGGTCCATTTCATAGTCAGCTGTTGCTGTACCTCTGCCGGTTTGCACCACTACACGTTCTGTCCGCGCAATTCGCTTGTGTTGTGTTCACCTTTACCGAGTCGAGCTGTTGAATCTGCTCCTTGCCTCGTACCCTCGCGCCAAGTTGCTGGCTGCTGCTAACTGCAGAGAGACACACTGCTAAGACCAAAGGAGGAGAGCAAAGTACTCCATTCGTAAAGAAAAGATGGATGGTGTATATACAGCCAGCTCCTGAAACAAGGGCTTATATTCGCAGATACCACAGGCAAAGGCTCCCAGGTCCCAAACTTCAGAGATTTGTCAAACTACTACTGCAAGGCCAAGAGATATGGCATGTGATCTCCAATAGGAGTATGCGCCATGACCCGCCTCTCTGATCCGAGTCGCCGTCTCCGAAATCGCCTCGCTGCTAGGAAAGACATTGAGCCGGCCACTGTTCTGAGCCACCACGACCCGGAAGGGGATATGGCGACGATGTGATTTCCCTTCGCCGGCGCGCCTCGCTGCTGTGACTCGCTCCGCCTCCGGTTTTCCAATCTGTCGATCGTCTCCACTCTGGTCTGATTTACTCCTGGTTGACAGCCGCCCGCACCTGGACTCTGTCTCGCATCGACCGAGCCCCTCCGTCGAGAAGGCCACAACCCACCCACTCTAGTTGCTGCGGGCACCTCCGCTTGCCTCCACCTTCACCGGTCCGAGCCGGATTCCAGTTCCGCCACCGCGCGGGATCGCAGGCCGAGCGCCATTTGATCCGTCTCCGTCGAGCCGCCGCACAGAGCCGCTTTGTGACCTCCAAAATTGCCGAGTTTCGAGCCGCTCGCCCTGCGTGACCCGTTTCTCGTTCAGCCTTAAACCGCCGCCGCACCTGCCTCGTTGTTTTATCAGCACAAGCATGACTCGAAGGAGCCGGCTCATGGGCCGCCCTGATTAAATCGCCCGGTCCTCACGGTCGTCGTTGCTGACTCGCCACACTTCGCTCTTCTACCGCAAACTCGTGAGCCGTCAGCCGCCTCACCGGCACCGGTCCGTCGGATGGCCCGCAAGCCGCTGTCGTCCGAGATTGCCGCCTTGACGCTGCGGGAGCATCTAGCGCTTAGCGGCACCATGTTGAGTGGTCTCCGCCTACAAACCACAGCTACACTCAACCCGTTTCATTGCATCCAATTTGTGTCTGTCGGGCCACCGCCCGTGAGCCACCGCTTTGGTCCACCTTGGAACTGCTGGCCCCGAGCCGCCGCTTCCACCGGATTCTGCTAAACCCGCCGCACCGCGAGTTGCCGCCCTAGTCATGGCCGGTGTGCATATCTCTGCCCGGAGCCGGGTTATCTCTGCTATTTCAAATCACCGAGCGCCTCGAGCCTTCTTTGTTGCTTCTCGCGAGCGAGCCACAGCGCGTCGAGCCACCCGAGTTTGAGAACGCCGAGCTTGCCGCCGTGTCTCAACCTCGCGCTATCCCTAGGCAGCGGTGGTGGCGGAGGTAAGTCGCTGTCGTAGCCCTGCCTTGTTGTTCCGCTTCGCCAGCGCGGCCTCGTCTCAGGCCTCAAACTGCCGAGCTGTTAAGCCTCACCGGGTTATCGCTGAGCCTAATCAGTTGCCTGCCACTACCATGCCTCCCGGCGGTCCATTGCATAGTCAGCTGTTGCTGTACCTCTGCCGGTTTGCACCACTACACGTTCTGTCCGCGCAGTTCGCTTGTGTTGCGTTCACCTTTACCGAGTCGAGCTGTTGAATCTGCTCCTTGCCTCGTACCCTCGCGCCGAGTCGCTGGCTGCTGCTAACTGCAGAGAGACACACTGCTAAGACCAAAGGAGGAGAGCAAAGTACTCCATTCGTAAAGAAAAGATGGATGTTGTATATACGGCCAGCTCCTGAAACAACGGCTTATATTCGCAGATACCACAGGCAAAGGCTCCCAGGTCCCAAACTTCAGAGATTTGTCAAACTACTACTGCAAGGCCAAGAGATATGGCATGTGATCTCCAATAGGAGAATGCGCCATGACCCGCCGCTCTGATCCGAGTCGCCGTCTCCGAGATTGCCTCGCTGCTAGGAAAGACATTGAGCCGGCCACGGTTCTGAGCCACCACGACCCGGAAGGGGATACGGCGACAATGTGATTTCCCTTCGCCGGCGTGCCTCGCTGCTGTGACTCGCTCCGCCTCCGGTTTTCCAATCCATCGGTCCTCTCCACTCTGTTCTGATTTACTCCTGGTTGAGAGCCGCCCGCACCTGGACTCTGTCTCGCATCGACCAAGCCCTTCCGTCGAGAAGGCCACAACCCACCCACTCTAGTTGCTGCGGGCACCTCCGCTTGCCTCCACCTTCACCGGTCCGAGCCGGATTCCAGTTCCGCCACCGCGCGGGATCGCAGGCCGAGCGCCATTTGATCCGTCTTCGTCGAGCCGCCGCACAGAGCCTCTTTGTGACCTCCAAAATTGCCGAGTTTCGAGCCGCTCGCCCTGCGTGACCCGTTTCTCGTTCAGCCTTAAACCGCCGCCGCACCTGCCTCGTTGTTTTATCAGCACAAGCACGACTCGAAGGACCAGCTCATGGGCCGCCCTGATTAAATCGCCCGGCCCTCATGGTCGCCGTTGCTGACTCGCCACACTTCACTCTTCTACCGCAAACTCGTGAGCCGTCAGCCGCCTCACCGGCACCGGTCCGTCGGATGGCCCGCAAGCCGTTGTCGTCCGAGATTGCCGCCTTGCCGCTGCGGGAGCATCTAGCGCTTAGCAGCACCACGTTGAGTGGTGTCCGCCTACAAACCACTGCTACACTCAACCCGTTTCATTGCATCCAGTTTGTGTCTGTCGGGCCACCGCCCGTGAGCCGCCGCTTTGGTCCACCTTGGAACTGTTGGCCCCGAGCCGCCGCTTCCACCGGATTCTGCTAAACCCGCCGCACCGCGAGTTGCCGCCCTAGTCATGGCCGGTGTGCATATCTCTGCCCGGAGCCGGGTTATCTCTGCTATTTCAAATCACCGAGCGCCTCGAGCCTTCTTTGTTGCTTCCCGCGAGCGAGACACAGCGCGCCGAGCTACCCGAGTCTGAGATATGGCATGTGATCTTCAATAGGAGTATGCGCCATGACCCGCCGCTCTGATCCGAGTCGCCGTCTCCGAAATCGCCTCGCTGCTAGGAAAGACATTGAGCCGGCCACGGTTCTGAGCCACCACGACCCGGAAGGGGATAGGGCGACGATGTGATTTCCCTTCGCCGGCGCGCCTCGCTGCTGTGACTCGCTTCGCCTCTGGTTTTCCAATCCGTCGGTCGTCTCCACTCTGGTCTGATTTACTCCTGGTTGAGAGCCGCCCGCACCTGGACTCTGTCTCGCATCGACCGAGCCCCTCCGCCGTGAAGGACACAACCCACCCATTCTAGTTGCTGCGGGCACCTCCGCTTGCCTCCACCTTCACCGGTCCGAGCCGGATTCCAGTTCCGCCATCGCGCGGGATCGCAGGCCGAGTGCCGTTTGATCCGTCTCCGTCGAGCCGCCGCACAGAGCCGCATTGTGACATCCAAAATTGCCGAGTTTCGAGACGCTCGCCCTGCGTTACCCGTTTCTCGTTCAGCCTTAAACCGCCGCCTCACCTGCCTCGTTCTTTTATCAGCACAAGCACGACTCGAAGGAGCCGGCTCATGGGCCGCCCTGATTAAATCGCCCGGCCCTCACGGTCGCCGTTGCTGACTCGCCACACTTCACTCTTCTACCACAAACTCGTGAGCCGTCAGCCGCCTCACCGGCACCGGTCCGTCGGATGGCCCGCAAGCCGCTGTCGTCCGAGATTGCTGCCTTGCCTCTGCGGGAGCATCTAGCGCTTAGCGGCACCATGTTGAGTGGTCTCCGCCTACAAACCACTGCTACACTCAACCCGTTTCATTGCATCCAGTTTGTGTCTGTCGGGCCACCACCCGTGAGTCGCCGCTTTAGTCCACCTTGGAACTGCTGGCCCCGAGCCACCGCTTCCACCGGATTCTGCTAAACCCGCCGCACCGCGAGTTGCCGCCCTAGTCATGGCCGGTGTGCATATCTCTGCCCGGAGCCGGGTTATCTCTGCTATTTCAAATCACCGAGCGCCTCGAGCCTTCTTTGTTGCTTCTCGCGAGCGAGCCAGAGCGCGCCGAGCCACCCGAGTCTGAGCACGCCGAGCTTGCCGCCGTGTCTCAACCTCGCGCTATCCCTAGGCAGCGGTGGTGGCAGAGGTAAGTCACTGTCGTAGCCCTGCCTTGTTGTTCCGCTTCGCGAGCGCGGCCTCGTCTCAGGCCTCAAACTGCCGAGCTGTTATGCCTCGCCGGGTTATCGCTGAGCCTAACCAGTTGCCTGCCACTACCATGCCTCCCGCCAGTTCATTGCATAGTCGGCTATTGCTGTAGCTCTGCCGGTTTGCACCACTACACGTTCTGTCCGCGCAATTCGCTTGTGTTGCGTTCACCTTTACCGTGTCGAGCTGCTAAATCTGCTGCTTGCCTCGTACCCTCGCGCCGAGTCGCTGGCTGCTGCTAACTACAGAGAGACACACTGCTAAGACCAAAGGAGGAGAGCAAAGTACTCCATTCGTAAAGAAAAGATGGATGTTGTATATACGGCCAGCTCATGAAACAACGGCTTATATTCGCAGATACCACAGGCAAAGGCTCCCAGGTCCCAAACTTCAGAGATTTGTCAAACTACTACTGCAAGGCCAGGAGATATGGCATGTGATCTTCAATAGGAGTATGCGCCATGACCCGCCGCTCTGATCCGAGTCGCCGTCTCCGAAATCGCCTCGCTGCTTGGAAAGACATTGAGCCGGCCACGGTTCTGAGCCACCACGACCCGGAAGGGGATATGGTGACGATGTGATTTCCCTTCGCCGGCGCGCCTCGCTGCTGTGACTCGCTCCGCCTCCGGTTTTCCAATCCGTCGGTCGTCTCCACTCTAGTCTGATTTACTCCTGGTTGAGAGCCGCCCGCACCTGGACTCTGTCTCGCATCGACCGAGCCCCTCCGCCGTGAAGGCCACAACCCACCCATTCTAGTTGCTGCGGGCACCTCCGCTTGCCTCCACCTTCACCGGTCCGAGCCGGATCCCAGTTCCGCCACCACGCGGGATCGCAGGTCGAGCACCGTTTGATCCGTCTCCGTCCAGCCGCCACACAGAGCCGCTTTGTGACCTCCAAAATTGCCGAGTTTCGAGCCGCTCGCCCTGCGTGACCCGTTTCTCGTTCAGCCTTAAACCGCTGCCTCACCTGCCTCGTTGTTTTATCAGCACAAGCACGACTCGAAGGAGCCGGCTCATGGGCCGCCCTGATTAAATCGCCCGGCCCTCACGGTCGCCGTTGCTGACTCGCCACACTTCACTCTTCTACCGCAAACTCGTGAGCCCTCAGCCGCCTCACCGGCACCGGTCCGTCGGATGGCCCGCAAGCCGCTGTCGTCCGAGATTGCCGCCTTGCCGCTGCGGGAGCATCTAGCGCTTAGCGGCACCATGTTGAGTGGTCTCCGCCTACAAACCACTGCTACACTCAACCCGTTTCATTGCATCCAGTTTGTGTCTGTCGGGCCACCGCCCGTGAGCCGCTGCTTTGGTCCACCTTGGAACTGCTGGCCCCGAGCCACCGCTTCCACCAGATTCTGCTAAACCCGCCGCACCGCGAGTTGCCGCCCTAGTCATGGCCGGTGTGCATATCTCTGCCCGGAGCCGGGTTATCTCTGCTATTTCAAATCACCGAGCACCTCGAGCCTTCTTTGTTGCTTCTCGCGAGCGAGCCACAGCGCGCCGAGCCACCCGAGTCTGAGCACGCCGAGCTTGCCGACGTGTCTCAGCCTCGCGCTATCCCTAGGCAGCGGTGGTGGCGGAGGTAAGTCGCTGTCGTAGCCCTGCCTTGTTGTTCCGCTTCGCCAGCGCGGCCTCCTCTCAGGCCTCAAACTGCCGAGATGTTATGCCTCGTCGGGTTATCGCTGAGCCTAACCAGTTTCCTGCCACTACCATGCCTCCCGCCGGTTCATTGCATAGTCGGCTATTGCTGTAGCTCTGCCGGTTTGCACCACTACACGTTCTGTCCGCGCAATTCGCTTGTGTTGCGTTCACCTTTACCGAGTCGAGCTGCTGAATCTGCTGCTTGCCTCGTACCCTCGCGCCGAGTCGCTGGCTGCTGCTAACTGCAGAGAGACACACTGCTAAGACCAAAGGAGGAGAGCAAAGTACTCCATTCATAAAGAAAAGATGGATGTTGTATATACGGCCAGCTCCTGAAACAACGGCTTATATTCGCAGATACCACAGGCAAAGGCTCCCAGGTCCCAAACTTCAGAGATTTGTCAAACTACTACTGCAAGGCCAAGAGATATGGCATGTGATCTTCAATAGGAGTATGCGCCATGACCCGCCGCTCTGATCCGAGTCGCCGTCTCCGAAATCGCCTCGCTGCTTGGAAAGACATTGAGCCGGCCACGGTTCTGAGCCACCACGACCCGGAAGGGGATACGGTGACGATGTGATTTCCCTTCGCCGGCGCGCCTCGCTGCTGTGACTCGCTCCGCCTCCGGTTTTCCAATCCGTCGGTCGTCTCCACTCTGGTCTGATTTACTCCTGGTTGAGAGCCGCCCGCACCTGGACTCTGTCTCGCATCGACCGAGCCCCTCCGCCGGGAAGGCCACAACCCACCCATTCTAGTTGCTGCGGGCACCTCCGCTTGCCTCCACCTTCACCGGTCCGAGCCGGATTCCAGTTCCGCCACCACGCGGGATCGCAGGTCGAGCGTCGTTTGATCCGTCTTCGTCGAGCCGCCGCACAGAGCCGCTTTGTGACCTCCAAAATTGCCGAGTTTCGAGCCGCTCGCCCTGCGTGACACGATTCTCGTTCAGCCTTGAACCGCCGCCGCACCTGCCTCGTCGTTTTATCAGCACAAGCACGACTCAAAGGAGCCGGCTCATGGGCCGCCCTGATTAAATCGCCCGTCCCTCACGGTCGCCGTTGCTGACTCGCCACACTTCGCTCTTCTACTGCAAACTCGTGAGCCGTCAGCCGCCTCACCGGCACCAGTCCGTCGGATGGCCCGCAAGCCGCTGTCGTCCGAGATTGCCGCCTTGCCACTGCGGGAGCATCTAGCGCTTAGCGGCACCACGTTGAGTGGTCTCCGCCTACAAACCACTGCTACACTCAACCCATTTCATTGCATCCAGTTTGTGTCTGTCGGGCCACCGCCCGTGAGCCGCCGCTTTGGTCCACCTTCGAACTGCTGGCCCCGAGCCGCCGCTTCCACCGGATTCTGCTAAACCCGCCGCACCGCGAGTTGCCGCCCTAGTTATGGCCGGTGTGCATATCTCTGCCCGGATCAAATCACCGAGCGCCTCGAGCCTTCTTTGTTGCTTCTCGCGAGCGAGCCACAGCGCGCTGAGCCACCCGAGTCTGAGCACGCCGAGCTTGCCGCCATGTCTCAACCTCGCGCTATCCCTAGGCAGGGGTGGTGGCGGAGGTAAGTTGCTATCGTAGCCCTGCCTTGTTGTTCCGCTTTGCCAGCGCGGCCTCGTCTCAGGCCTCAAACTGCCGAGCTGTTATGCCTCGCCGGGTTATCGCTGAGCCTAACCAGTTGCCTGCCACTACCATGCCTCCCGCCAGTTCATTGCATAGTCGGCTGTTGTTGTACCTCTGCCGGTTTGCACCACTATACGTTCTGTCCGCGCAATTCGCTTGTGTTGCGTTCACCTTTACCAAGTCGAGCTGCTGAATCTGCTGCTTGCCTCATACCCTCGCGCCGAGTCGCTGGCTGCTGCTAACTGCAGAGAGACACACTGCTAAGACCAAAGGAGGAGAGCAAAGTACTCCATTCGTAACAAAAAAATGGATGTTGTATGTACGGCCAGCTCCTGAAACAACGGCTTATATTTGCAGATACCACAGGCAAAGGCTCCCAGGTCCCAAACTTCAGAGATTTGTCAAACTACTACTGCAAGGCCAAGAGATATGGCATGTGATCTCCAATAGGAGTATGGACTATCCCTAAAACTGATGATTCCCCGCACGTTGTTGCGGGATTTATAGTAAGAAAAATGGATATATGTAGACAAATGAAATATAAACAATTTGAATGGACTTGTTAAGCACATCGTCTCGATGCAAAAAGAAAACAATGCACGACTGGCTACTAAAGAAACATGAACATAAGTCGATCTGTGCATGCTTCAGTTTACAATGACTAAATATAGCGACCCTTTATAAGCTAAAAAACATCCTTCTTTGCATCCAAAACATCTACGCGCAAAGACCAAATACATGTATATATTTATATATCAGAAATAAATAATCATTGGAAATTTAATTGGGAGGTAATGACTCTTCTTAGTTGCCTGCATCATAGCTCACTTTTTATCTTCATCTCGTGAGGACAACAAACAGTCAGTCACCAGGTGGTGACACTTCAAAAGTGACAAAAATAGTAAACGTTTAAGAAGAGTCGATGATAGTGAAAGCAGAAATATGCCCATTCATGTAGTACCATAATTTTTTCAAAAGAATTCAACCTCTAATACATTTAGTGAGGCAATATTAATTCAAATTAGCGAGAAAAATCCAGATGAAATAAATATAAAATAGTGATACTACTTGACTTAGTAAGGCAAGACCAGTCAAGGAAGAAGGCTTTTAAATTTAGAGCGATGATGAACTTTGTTTCCATAATTAAACATGGTATTCCATGCGCATTTCATTCCCATTTTATTCTAATTAATACGCAATATTCATGGTTTGGGAAGTCATGATAACATGTTCCAAAACAATGGCATGTATCCTAAGTCGAATAACTATGACAAAGAAGAGAGATAGTAAAATGAATCTTACAAATTCGGCTAAGTCGAACTGAAGAAATTCAATAGCAATCAAAGAATAACAATCTGTAAGGATAATTAAAGGACATGTTCTTACTTTGATAGATAGGGAAATGAGCATTTGAGAGCACATCCACCAAATTTGTCGTCATATATAAGAAATAAAAAATCATATGGAAAATACCGAAGATAGAGATTAGAAAGAAAAATAAGGAGTGATCAATACTGATGCTTCTCCAGTGGAGTTTTGGCATGTTTCAAACAATCTGTATCCTGTTTCACAATACAATTTTTAGGTTCTCGCAAGACTAATGAGAATGGACAGAAAAGATATGTTGATATTCCTCAACTGTTTTTTTTACCTTCCTTCAACTGTTCAGAGCTATACTTGTTATTCTCAGGTGCGCATATATCCTGAGTAATTCACGACATTAACACATGAAAATGACTGGAAGACAGTTGCAAAACTCTAACAAAAGTAACCTGCAAACATCAAGATATTTTGATTATTCAGAAATACATTAAGCACACACCAGTAATTACAAATAGAAGATGTGTTGAACCACAAAGAAGATTATGGGCGTGATACCATAAAAAAATTGCGCATTTTTGGAAGGTAATTTCTTCAGAGGTCTTCTTTAGCGATGCACAATACTACAATCTGTGCGATGCAATCCTACTTACAGAATGGCGGAGCAACAGTTGCCTCAAGTGGATGGTAGCATTGCCAATCTCAAAGGGATTCAGTAACTCTAACAGACGCAACCTGCTTGAGCAAATGAGATCAGTAGCGAATCTGCAAATGAGTTTACAATCTCCAAGAAAGCAAAGCTTCCACTCAGAACTATTGATAAAACATAAAGTAATCAATTGGGAGAATCAACCTGCAAGGAAGGGTATGCACGCACACAAAGATTTGAGAATACAATACCCAAACATCAGTACATGAACGATAGCCACTTAGGTAGTCATTGCTCGTGGGGAGTTGTGGCAGCATAAATTTGGTCATTACTTGTGGCTCCAAGGGCTGGGATCAGTGTACGCAAGCACGTATCAGGTACAGTTGGCGGCAGATCCCGAGGTATAGGGCGGATGAGGCCGAGGCATACCATGTGGTGCAGATCTTGATTGATCGGTGATCGCGAATCGAGAACAATGGCGACAGGTGGACAGTTGTTGAACACATTGTTAGGCACTCAGGTAGGAGAAGGATGGCGACCCTGCGGGCTGTGGCTGAGCGATGGAGGCGGCGGGCATCTCCCATGGACGGTCGTCTGGGTCTAGAAGCTTCCACACCCCGCCTCCTCCTCGTGATTTGCCATCAGACGAAGGGCATGGACCGTCGGGTCTTCCTCTCCAACAAAAGCGCTAGTCGATGTGGTGAAGGCAGATTCTTAAAGGGAGAATTCTGATGAAGATGGAAGCTTAAAGGGGGGAGTCGCTCCATCTGCTATTCGGTGGGGAAGATGAATACGATCTAGTTATGGGCATCAATGGGTGGGAGAGTTAATTTGGAGATGGGTGGGGGGATAATTGGGGAGAACTGAGCTGGGATTACTCCTCCACCGTGCGGACAGCAGCGAAAAGAAAAACTCTGCGGCAGAAACACAATGACGTGGAAGACAAATACGCTGATGTGGCACAATGATGAGGTGGATAGGCTACATGTCTAGAGAAATAGGGTAGTGGGGATGAACTATTTAGGTATTATAGATACTCGCAGGTTTGGAGTGGAAGATCAATTGCTCAGAGAGAATTTTATAGCATGCATCCAGTTACCGATGGAGAAAAATGGATTATGGGATGAAGTACCATGGGTGTTATCTGACAGTCATCATGGATATTGCATGGAAAAGTCAGAGGAGACGTATTTATCCACTATCAGCGTCCGGACAATATTCACAACTCCACGGTGCTCGCCTCGGTTCGTCGCGCCTGCAAGCCGCCTCCGTGCGCCGGGTTATCACCGTTTCCAGCAGAAACACGAGCCGCCCGATGTGCTAAACCGCCACTGAGCTTCCACTTCATCGTGTCGCATCTGCCGGTGGGCCACCCTGCTACCGCTGAGCTGTTGGGTCGACGCACCCCTGCTGGGCAGCTTTGACTCGCCAAGTGTGAAAAAAAAAGTTACAACAGAGGGTCACGTGGACGTTATGCTACATCACATTAGCGGAACTCAACATCCATATACTATTCAGTATTATATGGCATCAGCATCTGCGTTCATCCGACGAAAACAAAATCAGGTGTTATCCCTCTTATATATTTTATCAGTACATTTTAATTCTTCTGAGCACCATTACATTGCCCTATTGGTGTTTTTATATATAGGTAAAATTATTGTTATACTACGGGTATAGAGCACGCACTGGCAACATTCTACAACGGCGTTTTCCTCCGTGTCACACTACCCGATGAACGGACGGCCGGTTCACGCGTCCGCACCGGCTTCCAACGAGGAGAACAACTTACTCGTCCGCACTGGCTTACAAACGCCACGGCTGACTCATCTGCATGCTGCCACGGCCGACTCGGCCATGATTGATTTCAGCTTCACCATGGTGATCATCAACCCCGCAGTGGATATTTACTGGCGTGACATATCAGGTGAAATCCATCCAGTATATTTTTTATATTACATATTGTTTTCTTTAAAAGAGCAATTACTTCGACTTGCAAAGTTATCTTATGCAAGACCCTAAAACCGCCATATTGGTGCAAATTTAAAGGCCGGCAGAAAATTTCCGGCTTAAAAAGAAGGATTCCGGTTTAAAATCCGGCTCAAGGGAAAGTTGTCTCCAACAAAGCTTTGAAGCTCTTAATATCCGGTTTAATAATTTCCGGTTCAAAAGAATAATCTCTCGCAAGTTCGAGTTCTCAGGAAAAGTCAAAAGGGACCAAAGAGAGTCTGCTGCAAAAGGACAACTCAAACATAGGCGCCCATTGAGCACAGCTCAAAATATTGCTTGGGGGCTCTTTTGTTCTAAAGAAAAAAGCGTCTATAACCTTGTAATAGGCTATAAAAGCCAGGCTTGGAAGCTAGGTGTATTCACCTAAAACCCCGAGTTATCCTGCCTTTTTAAGTAAGTCGCTCCGCCCAGGTAATCCTGGTAAGACCCGTCGAACGTTTGACAAGTCAATCTTATACAGACCCTGAACTTGTCATAGTTAAAATGACGATTGGTTAATGTGAGGTCCATCTTATAAGGTTTGTAAAACGGTTTAACTCAGTGGCCTGGCAGCCCATGAAAAGCCTCGTTTTGGGCCTGGCAGCCCATGAAAAGCCTCGCTTCTTACATGTTTTCTTTTGAAATCTTTATTTTTAAGGTTTATTTTGATGAGGTTTATACTAATCCGGTGTTTATTGACCCGGCCTGGCTTTCGACTATAAGTCGCCAGTATGAGATAAGATAATTATCTGGTGTTTATTAACCCGGTCTGGCTTTGGACGTTAAGTCGCCAGCATATATTGGGATTGCGCCATTGGAATCATGCGCTTATAAATCATTGGATTATATTATTCAAATCTTTAATAACCAACATGGCTAGATTTTTATTATGGTTATCAATAACCAGTATTATGATTGAGGTTATCAAAGTCGTTTTAGCGCAATGGATATTATTTTATCGATGGATATGATTTATTCTGCAATGAAAGGAATAGTCCCAAGTTGCTGCAGGCTTACGACCCGGCACTTGGGGGCTACATTATTCAAAGCTGAGATTTCATCAAGTATGCAAGTCCCATGTCACTGCCAGCATGCACCATGGCACTTGGGGGCTAATGCAAAGTCATTTTACTAGCCTTATTGAAGACCCGACTCATCACATCATAATGAGCCAGCCCTTGGGGGCTACCAATTGCTCCTGTCAACAATTCAAGGTACACAAGTCTTCATCCATTATATTGAAGGATCCACTGCTCAGTTGGTAAAGCACAAAGCTCTCAACCTTTTGGACGTGGGTTCAAGCCCCATGATGGGGGTTACATCATATAATGTTATTCTCAATGAAGTATATATAAAGCCCCAGCTCAATATTATCTTACTGAGCCGGCCCTTCGGGGCTACACGTTGATGTTCAAAGTCTACATGATTATATTTACAAAGTCCCTGCTCATTATTTCATAATGACCCGACCCTTGGGGGCTACACTGGTTGAAGTTTTTATGAGCATAAGGCAATTTCAAGTCCCAGGTTGCTGCAAGCATGACAACCCGGTACTTGGGAGCTACATATATGGAATATTCAGTTTATGACTAGTGACTGAGAGGAACAACCTGGATTTCTTCAAGGTGGTGACATTTATATTGAAGCAAGTCTTAAGCTGTTGCTACGCTATCTTCCTAAGACTTGGGGGCTACAAGTGATAGGTGTATAAGAGCTGGCAAGTTCTACATCCTTAAGCCGGCTGAAGATCAGATGAGGATTTCAAGGACCAATATTTTTGTTAAGCATTGGGAGTTGAATCAAATGAATTATTCTTCACAATATTTCTCTGTGACAACCAATGTCAGCATATTGATTATGAAGCTGGCCTATTGACCCGGATTTTCCAGAAGAAGGAGATGACATGGGCTTAAGGATGATTCATGATCAGTTTAACATGGATAAATCCAAATTAAACTGGGGGCTAATGTCGGGGATATACCCCGCGGTATGACCCGGCCAGAGTTATAACGCGGCTGGGATGTGGTAAACCGGCAAGAAGTCATAAACCGGCACGAAGTCATAAACCGGCACGAAGTCATAAACCGGTAGGAAGTCATAAACTGGCAGACAATCATAACCCAGCAGACAATCATAACCCGGCAGACAGTCATGACCCGGCAGACAGTCATAACCCAGCAGACAGAGTCGCATGTGGTTAATAAGCCGAGACGTTATGAAGCCCAAGACGTTAAGAAGCCCATAAGAGAAGTCAGAATAGTTTAAGTCTTGATCCGAGTTGGACTCTACATGTAACCCGCCCCTTCAACTTATATAAGGAGGGGTAGGGCACCCCAAGAGGGGGAGAGAAATAATCTTAGGGCTAGACATAACTAGGAGAGCCGGTTTACGGCGACTCTCTCGTGATGATAATAAGACCTAGCCACAAACAGCATGTAGGGTTGTTACCGGATGATGTTTCCCGGGGCCCGAAGCTGTCTAAACCCTTGTCTTGTGTTGCGTCTCTCGATTCCGCTCAACCCCTCTCAAGCTACCACATAGATGTGTTGGCCTCACGACTAAGTCCTCACACTAGGACATCTGCCGTGACAATTCCACGATAGTGACCGAATGTTGTTCGGAGTCCCGGATGAGATCACGGACATGACAAGGAGTCTCAAAATAGTCGAGAGGTAAATATTGATATATAGGATGATGGTACACTGTTACAACGACGTGCTATACAAATGGTTTTTAACCCCTTTACGCAGCGGCATTTGGAGCCATCGCCAAGTGAGTGTGGGCGATAGGGGGTCCTTCCCACACGACCCAGAAATCGTCGGGGATAAGCCCTCGTGGGACACAGGATGTGGCCATGTGCGATCGGGTGAGGCATCAAAACCCAATTATTTCCGTAGGTATGTACATCCCACATGGTAATCCGAGAAAAACATTTCCGTAGGTATGTACATCCCACATGGTGAATCCCAGAAAATCATTTCTGTAGGTACGGTGAATCCCAGAAAATCATTTCCGTAGGTATGTACATCCCACATGGTGAATCCTAGAAAAACATTTCCATAGGTATGTATATCACACACAGTTCTTTGTGTGGAAACGTTTGTGCAAGGTGGCCTAACGCAAACAGTTCACTGTCGGAAGCCGTGTGTGATTGTTAGTTGATCGAACACGCCAACCTTCTAGAAACCGCATGGGTTGTTTGAGTTCATCGCCCACGATGCTATCTGAGTAACCGTCTGCAATAGAAAACCCCAATAAGCAGGGTAATTAGCCTATTATTTATAATCCATGTACTAATCAAACTGATATTTCTTATAAAACACGCCAGACATTTCATATCAGTATAAAAGCAACCAGGATTTCATAATCGAATTACATCAGATAGCTTCGACACTCAGTTATGCCATTACACAACAGCACCAAGTTTCACATGCAGCATCAAAAACCATTGGAAAGTAGATTCATACACGATAAATAGACATATGAATCTCATCTGGGAAACTGCAGAAGCGGAAGGCAAATATTGAGCCTTCAGTGATGTTGAATGTCCTTGCAACTTTAGGCCAATGGCTATGGATAATTGCTCACCCAACCTTCGTCCTCTTCAGCAAGACTTCAATATTGTACCATGGGTGTTGAATGAATACCTTCCTCGCCTCTTGACCATGCAGGTGGTTTGATAGGTAATCATCGGTGAACTGCTTTGAAAAGTACTGAAAACAAAACTATGCATAAATCGCTGTTGTAAATTTTGAAATGGCGCAAGGGGTAAAAACAAGGCAAAAGAGTTGGTACCATCCTATAGTTGACTGAAGTCTTCTTCATTGTGCAAACAAAGATCTTGTTGTTATTCATGGCAAGTTTTTTCCCCATATGCAAAATGGGTCGAACAGTGGGTCTAAGCCTCTGACAGCAGGACCTACATGTGCAAGACCAAATTGTCAGAAACCTAAATATTAGAATGATTCCTGCAACTGCACAATAATGCGCTATTAGCCAAAGTATCCTGCTTGAACAAACCTCGATGGTAAACCGCAGTGTCTCCCATTGTTTCCCTGCAACACACATAAGGAAGATATTGATCAGGTTAATTGAGAGTTGCCATACTATCAGTAGAATATGTATTGAGTACAGCCAACTTCGATTAGTGTCACATGCATAACAATACAAAATTGTACCCACAACAAATGAAAATCAAATTGCAAAACTGAACCAAACTGTTAAATGGACAGCATACCAAATGAACCAAAATAGTTAACTGAGAATGACATTACAGAATATAAACATGTACTAGAAGATAAGATAGTTAACAAAACAAAGAATGCTTGAGAACAGTAATACAAAATGTAGCAATTGTTGGAACAAAGTGTTAACTGAACATTACATTTCAGAGGACCAAATTGTCAACTGAACATCAGATTGCATATTAACATTACAGAGGACAAATCACTAGAAGGCACTGGCGGTGGCCTCGAGAAAACATCACGAACTATATTTTAAAGTAGACAACTGTGTGGTGGCATCGACGGTGGCCTCGAAGACGAGGTGCTCCTCCAAGATCTGGCGGTCGACATGCATGGCAGCCATAGCGACCTCGTGCGTGCGTGCGGCCGCATGCTACTGAGCTCCATGTTATACTGCGTGCAAAATGGTTGTGGGCGACGCTTAATTGGAGGAGGGGGCAGTGATTTCGGTGGAAGGTGTCATGTCGTCGGTCGGGGCATGTGGGACGGGAAAGGAGGAGGATGGTGTGGGTGGGGTGTGGATTACCTAACCATATTGACGAGGCCGCGCAGCAAGAAGAAGGGTCGGCGGCGAGGAGGCCGCACAGCAAGAAGAAGGGTCGCCAGCAAGGAGGCGACGCTGCAAGAAGAAGGGCCGCCGGCGAGGAGGCGGCGCTGCAAGAAGAAGGGTCGTTGGCGAGTAGGCTGAGCTGCCAATAAGCAGCAGTGAAGATTTGAACTTGGAAGGCAAGGAGGAACAGTGGAAATGTGGCTTTTGGTAGGAGGGAGGGGGCGGGGAGATAGATATTTCTGTGGTGGCAAAAAAAATTGCTCAGTGCCACGACAAACTGGCGCGCAAGTGTGGTTCAAGCGGGGGCGGTGGACTATAGATGATGAAGCTTCTTACGTAAGCTAGACAAGACGGTGCGCCAAGATATTTTATATTGCATCCCACACGATTCTTTCTAGTAAATTGTTTGTGGTATACCTGATTTTTTCATTATGTTTTGAAATACAAAATGGTCTTACGGAGGGAAAGGATGGTGTTTGAATTGCTAGAACATTTACGTACAGTGAACATGCAACTAGTACATGAGTGTCGTGTTTAAATTTGGAATTATTTCGGGTTTGTTTGGCATTTTTATGCATTAATTGAGTTTCCGGGCATTTAATGTGCATAATTCAAATTTGAACTACAAGGACATGCTCCAATGCACCAAAGTTTTTTGAAAAATCACATGTGTGTCTTTGGGTGAATTTATAGGTCCCATGCAAGAAATGGGAATGGAATTCAAACATCTGGGCGTCGTGGCTCGGCTGGAAAGATTGAGAAACTTGGTTTTTTAATTCGTGTAAATCGAAAACACACCTGAAAATCATGAAACTTGGCATGGTGTCATGACATGGCGCCAACATGATGCGGTAATTTTTTTGGCCGAATTGGGACAAGCTTTGTTGTATGCTTCTTGCAAACCGGAGCTTCCCTCATGAAGGCTCATGGTTCCGAGAGGGAACATGTCATCTCCGTGTGCGAAACGAGATACGTACACTGCCTTCTCCCGCCTTAATTTTTTTACACAGGCAGATTAGACCAAATAGAAGTATCGTGCTAAATTTTGGAATTATTTCGGGTTCGTTTGGCCTTTCTTATACATTAATTGAGTTTCTGCGCATTTAATGTGCATAATTCAAATTTGAACTACAAGCACAGGCTCAAGTGCACCAAAGTTGTTTGAAAAATCATATGTGTGTCCTTGGGTGAATTTCTAGGTCCCATGCAAGAAATGGGAATGAAATTCAAACATCTGGGCGTCGTGGCTCGGCCGGAAAGATTGAGAAACTTGGTTTCTTAATTCCTGTAAATCCAAAACACGCCTGAAAATCATGAAACTTGGCATGGTGTCATGACATGGCACCAACATGCTGTGGTAATTTTTCTGTCCGATTTGCGAAGGCGCACACATTAACAATCAACAAAGTCATTTTGGAACAAGTGTTGTCACGCTACAAATTAGAAACACAAGTATTATTGAAACCATGGGCATTCTACTTACTAATTACATGCCGCCATGCGTCCCCTTTTAGCTATCTGAGTATGGGAGGCGTGTGATCAGACCCCTACGCATGCTCATCGGGAGGAGAGCCCTTTGACCACAACCCGCCGTGCACCTCCCTCCCAACGTCTCCATTAATGGCGCGCCGAGAGCCCCTGTTCTACGGCGTGGCTATATGTCTCACTGGAATGAGATTTAAGAGAGAAAAATGAAAATCTAAAAAGAAAGTTTTGCATGGATCTTGATGTAAGATCTGACGGACCTATATAGCCTCGACTACGACTTATAGCAAGCATGATGAATATAAGGACGATGACAGTGGATAATAATTGTCTTACATATTTAGGAACATAATTAAAAAAAAGCAACATGCGGCAACGCCCGAAATACACAAGGGAAAAAGAAAAAGGAAGACAATGATCTGGCTCGCTGATCTCTACGTTGCTGCAATCCTAGAAATGGCAGGAAGTTTGTTCTTGTTAAAGTTCGGGTCATTCATCTGTGACTTGTTCCTAGAAGCCTGGTTATGCGTCAGTTAGGTGGTCCTAGGCAGAGCTGGACAGTTGTAGTCACCATTTTGCGCAGCTTGAACTGGAATGCACACCTGCCCGAGGTCCCTCCGGCGGGAGAAGATCCACCACCTACTAACGGCATTCCGCACCCTCTGTTTGGCAATGGCTTGACTACTGAACAAATCTATCAGCAGCCACTACACAACTGGCAACTTTAGAACGTTGTTGCTAATGCAAATCATGGAGATAGTGACAGTGAGAACATAGTTGTGGATGAGGGAAATGATGTTGACTTCCACCCTGAATGGGGAGTTTGGCCTCCACCACCACCGCAAGCCCCACCAGTGCTCTATAACTTTCAGGAGTGGTTGGCAGGGGAAGGACTCTAAGTAAACCATGGTATTGTGCCTCCAAACAATCTCCAAGATAGCCCTGCATCTGCATGGAATGACTCAATCTCTATGCATGGTAGCTCAGACTCGAGTGCTACTATCTCTGATTCTTATGTGCTGGTACCTGTCACGTTGATGAACCAATTCTGGCCTCAGGAAGCATCCAGCTCGGCCAACCAGGCCCTGTCCAGCCCTACTGTTTACACTCAGTCAGCCAATTCTTTGGAAATCTCCCTCACTGTGTCAGCTGCTGGGATGCAATTAAGTATGGTTGATCAAGGTAATTTCATTCCAGCCATGCTTCTGAATGAATGTGTGCCAATGCTCGGGTTTAACACTTACCTGAAAGTTGTTGTTATGCCTATCATTGCCTCTTATGGCCCCTGGAGATCCAATTATGGTTTCAAACACAAATGTGTGTCTCTCAACTTCACTCTCTGAGAATGATGGTATTTTGACTGTCACTTCTGCCACTCAGACAATCACACAGCGTGATAATACTCCTGCCTTGACTGAAAATATCCAGGCACAGACAGTTGGAGTCTGAACAATGAAGCCTCTGCTGGTAACTCAGTGGCTAACCTGCCTTTGCTGGAGTATGCACTTGTCACTAAAACAAGCCAGGAGGATCAGTTGACTGTTACCACTGACACTGCTAATGAGGTAATGATGCAAGACCAGCCGGACAATGGTGACACTGCCCACTCTGAAGAGGTAGAAGTTGATGTCAAATGCAAGGGGAAGGCCATGGTAGCTGAATGTTCTGTCTCTGTGCGCTGTAGTGCCCGCTCCAATAAGTATGATGGATTTCGCATTCATCCAGTTTCTGACACTAAGATGAAGGTCTCCAAGGTTAAGCCTCAGATTGTACCAGCTGCTGTGAGGATCAGTGACAACATTGAAGAACAAGTCCCCCCGCCAACTCCTGTCAATGTTATTCAGCACATTGGCACCAACCTGTGCATGATCCCCGCTGGTGAGCTCTCTGATGATGCTCTCATGGCTCCTCTAGAGGAGGAGCAGGACGCCTCTACTTAATATTTTATCCTCTTTTACTTAATTCCTCCATTAGTGAACTGGAACGTTTTATGTTGGAATGTCTGCGGGTTAAATTCTGACGACAAGCAGTTGGCGCTCTCCAATGCTGTCAGGTCTATTAGTTGCATTGTCGTCTGTTTGCAGGGAAAAAAGACCTCTTTTGATCTATTGTTTGCTAAATCTTGTTCCCGCGTAACTTTGATCAATTTGCTTTTGTCGCCTCGCTAGGGCCTCGGGTGGTATTGCGACCATTTGGAACAGCTCGATTTTTTTGGCTGTAACTTTGTTCTCTGAAGATTTTGCTCTAGTCACTAGATTCACTTCAACGCAATCTGCACAGCAATGGACATTGGTCAATATTTATGGTTACTGCCAAGGAGAGCAACGCCAAAAATTCACTCAGTGGCTTTTCGATATTGATATCCCTTCTCATGAGGATTGGTTATTTGTGGGCGACTTTAACTTCATCCTTGCACTTGATAATCGTAATAAACCTGGGGGTAATGTTAATGATATGATAACATTCAACGATTTCATAAGAACACATTGTCTCATTGAGCTGCCATTAAAGGTCGTTCTTTCACCTGGATCAATATGCAGATAGATCCACTACTCGAGCAACTAGATTGGTTCTTCACCAGCAATAACTGGACTATCACATATCCCAAAACCATGGTAAAACCCTTAGGGAAACCTGTCTCGGACCATACTCCATGTGTTGTCACTATTGAAACGACTATCCCCCCATCCAGGCTTTTCAGATTTGAAACATATTGGATTCATCATCTTGGATTCATGGAGATGGTGGCAAAATCATGGGCTAAGCAGGTTCAGTCAACAAACTATGCCACTGTCCTCTGTCGCAAGTTCACGAACTTACGTCGTGATCTCAAACAATGGAATAAAGGGATATCCAAACTCACAGTGGCCATTGCAAACTCTAACAAAGCCCTTAATGAACTTGATGACCTGGAGAACAAGAGAATTCTTTCAGTACCAGAAAGCAACTTCAGAAAAAAAATTGCAAGCCCACATTTTGAGACTCCTTAGATACCAGCAGCTCTACTAGAAAAATGCTGCACCGTGAGGTGGGTCAAATTTGGAGACGAGAATTCAAAAAAAATTCAAGCCCTTGCCTCGGAGAGATATAGAAGGAATAACATTGCGTCTCTGACCACAACCGATGGGGACATTGCTGATGACCACGCAGGCAAAGAATCAGTCATATTTGAAACCTTCAAAGAAAGAATGGGCACCGCCAAACCACACAACATGAAATTTGACTTGTCACGTATCATTAAGAAATATGAGGGTCTTGATCAACTTACCCTCCTGTTCACACAGGACGAGATTGATCGGGTCATTATGGAAATGCCAGCAGACCGAGCACCTGGTCCGGATGGTTTCACCATAGTTTTCTTGAAACGTTGCTGGCCCATCATCAAAGAGGACTTTTATCGACTCTGCAACCAATTCCATGAGGGCGGTCTTAACCTGGAGAGTATTAATGATGGTTTCATTACTCTAATCCCTAAGACTAATTCTCTAGCCTCAGTTAATGACTTCCGACCGATCACTTTACTTAACTGTTGTTTGAAAGTGGTCACAAAAATCTTGGCGAATCGTCTGCAAAAAGTGATCTTAAAGATAATACATCGCAACCAGTATAGTTTTCTCAAGGTTAGATCCATTCAAGATTGCCTCGCTTGGGCGTATGAATATATTTATCAATGCCAATCTTCAAAAAAGGAAATCATCCTTCTCAAGTTAGACTTTGCGAAGGCATTTGATACCATTGAACATGAAGCAATGATCGAAATTATGGCAAGTATGGGCTTCAATGATAAATGGTTGAATTGGATGCGATGCATTTTCTCTTTTGGAAAATCTTCTGTCCTCCTTAATGGCACCCCGAGACGACAATTCCACTGTAAGTGCGGGGTAAGTCAAGGTGATCCGCTGTCCCCGCTTCTCTTTGTCCTCGCAGCAGACCTCCTCCAAGCGGCCATTAATGATGCTTTTACTCGCAATGAAATCCAGCTGCCTTTTCCTGCACGCAACCAATTAGATTATCCGGTTATACAATACGCTGATGACACCATCCTGGTGCTACTAGCCTGCCCGCAACAAGCTTTGGTTCTGAAAAACATTTTAACTGATTATGCCACCTCCGTTGGACTGAAAATAAACTTTCATAAGTCAACCATCATTCCTATTAACTGTGCTGCAGACCGTTGTGATCAGATGGCGTGTATTTTTGGATGTGTCATAGGAAAAATGTCGTTTACATATCTTGGGCAGCCACTGGGAACAACACGGCCCACTATTCAAGACCTTATGCCCCTAGTCTGCATGGTAGAAAGAAGGTTATCTGCAACTCTCAATATGACCTCCTACGGAGGAAAGCTCTCGCTTCTCAACTCAGTGATCACCTCTCTTGTCATCTTCGCCCTATGCACTTTGCGCTTGCCAACCAAAATCATTGAGTTGCTGGACAAGATTCGACGGAAATGCCTTTGGACCAAAAATACTGAACAGGGCGACAAATGTAATTCCTTGGCATCTTGGGATATGGTGTGCAAACCCAAAGCAAGTGGAGGATTGGGAGTTATTGACCTTCGTATTCAAGGAGATACACTACTGCTCAAATTCATTCATAAATTTTACAACAATTGTGACGTACCCTGGGTTCAGCTCATTAAGGACACATACTATGATGGCCGGATCCCACATGCATCAGACTCTTGCGGCTCGTTCTGGTGGAGGGACGTAACTAAACTCATGCCAGTCTTTCGGGGAATCACAAAGGTCCAAGCAGTGACTAGTAACACTGTCCTATTCTGGAAAGATGATTGGTGTGATAACATCCTAGACGAGGCGTACCCACGTGCTTTTTCATATGCCAATGACAAAGACATCTCGGTTAGGGATTTCTTAGCCATCACGTCACTCCTGGAAGCGTTTCATCTTCCCCTCTCTCCACAAGCACTTGATGAAGTAAGGCAAATCCAGATGGACACCAGGGAAATTGTTTTGATGAATGCAGCGCTACGCAATGATATCTGGACATATACTTCGGGAGACAAGGAATATACTACTCACAAATACTATACTTTCTGCTTTCGAGATATCCAAGGGCATCAAGCTTTCCACCGGCTATGGAAATCCAAATCAACCATGAAGATTAAAGTTTTCGGCTGGCTACTACACACTAACCGCTTAAACACAAGGAATATGCTTAAACGACGTCACTATAACATTGGGAATAACCATGATTGCATACTCTGTGGACAGCACATAGAAGAAACTATGGAACATATGTTCTTTGATTGTCACATCAGTACACAATGTTGGTCCACACTTGGAATTGGTTGGCACCAGGGGAGGACAAGGCTAGACAAGGTTTCAATGGCAAAAGAAGCTTGGGGGAGGCCACTTTTCATGGAAGTTTTCCTATTGGCGGCGTGGAGCATATGGAAGGAACGCAACAACAAACATTTTAGGGGGATTGCTCCGTCCCGTTTAGCTTGGCTCAACAGATTCAAGTCTGATTTTTCACTCCTAACCTATAGGGTCAAGGAGAAGCATAAAAATTTCATCCCTCTACTCTTATCTTCCCTTCATTAGAATAGCCTTCTGACATGTTCCCAAAGGGAAAATGGAGCTGTAAAATAACCATGTAAATTACCACCATTATTAATTTCATTTCTTTCACAGTAGGGGGTTCCCCTACTGTTTACGGTAAAAAAACCAAGTCTCCACGGTGAGCGATGCTGCTTCAGAACATCTACGGATTCCTCCACCAGCCTTCTGCGCTCGATGCGCGGCATGGCATTCTCGTCCATAAGTTTCTCGACGATGACGCCAGTCCTCTTAAACAAGTCAATGGTCTCCTCCTGCTGCTCCGCACTTCCGACGATCTTCGCCCTCAGCAGGTCGCGCTCGGCCCGGAGCTTCACATTGCTCTCATTTAGTTGTTGGATGACGCCGGCAAAAGAGGCTTTCATGTCGTCCTGCAACCTCGCCCAGCCGGAGATCTGATGCATCTGGCTATGGACGATCGCATGCATGCGCCTGTAAGAGTCCTCGCCTGCCCGCGAGACATTTCCACAGGCTGCCGCGGCGCGGGAGGACATCTCTGCTGCATTCGCGGCGTGGCGGGACATCTCTTCTGCTTCCGCGGCGCGGCCGGACCAGTCTGCCGCATCGACGGCGCGGCGGGACCTGCGTGCTACCTTGGCGGCGCAGTGGGACCTCTGTGATGCTATGGCTGTGAGACTGGACATGTTGGCTGCATTCGCGGCGAGGCGGGACATCACTCAACCCAGAACTCACGCTGGCCATGGCAGACGCAAAGGGAACTATGACGAATGACTTCGTTTTTGTGGATGAGGAGTTGAGGAGGAATGTGCAGTCATCTTGGAGTAGTAGTATTTATAACCGAGTAGTAATACGCTCCTAAGTGGGAAACCATTTAGGTTTTGATCGGTGTGAACAGGTTTGCAATTTGAAATGTGAGGGGACGCATGCTCAAAATTTACTGACAGTTATAAGTGCAGCACTATTCCCGGAAGGCGTAACATGGGCACGTACGCCTTCTCGGGCGCGTATGTGGTGTTTGCACCATAGGGTGCACCGCAATAGGCAATGTCAGCACACGTCTTGTTCCAACAACCGCGCGCCGTCGTTATTACCATCGCGCATGCTTATTTTAATTAGAATGTGTGTGCCCGTCTAGCACACACACGTTGATCTATCTAACTATTTCAGTTTGTTGTGGCTAATCGCAAACAGTTCATCCATGTGAAGTTTATGCCATCAATCGCAGACACTTTGATTTGGCTGACCCATTTCTGTTTTATTGCCTAATCGCAAACAGTTAATCCTTCTGAAGTGTATGCCCTCAATCACACACACCTTGATCTAGCTGACCGTTTCTTTTGTGTTGCCTAATCACAAATAGTTCATCTGAGTAAACCGTATGTTGTATATCGCACATGCCTTCACTACAAAAAAAAAGACACTTCCGTGATGATACGTGTTTGTCACGGTACGTCATGTTTTCTGTCATGCATGTACATCCATGACAATTTTATGACAAAATCAAGATAGTCATACATGTGCTATCATAGAAGTGTTCCATGACATTACGAAAATTATCATCATGGAAGTGTCCACTTCCATGACGATAAATCGTGTGTCACAGAAGTGCTTTCGTCGAGGGTGACTGACACGTGGCATCCACCGTAACGGGTCGCCGTTAAGCTATCGGGTCCGGTTTTGGATCCGATAACCCGCTAACAGCCCGGACCAATGAGGATTTTCCACGTGTAAAATTCTCATTGGCCGGAGGAAACACGTGTTGGCTCACCGTTGGGACAGATGTCATCCATTCATTGGACAGGAGGTGCCTATGATACGTCGACACGTGGCACAGCCCAACAGAGGCCCATTCCTGTGAAAAGGTCGGGCCTGTCAAAATAAGCGGGTCGGCCCATTAGCATCCTACTTGAATCAAGCCCATTTACAAGCACGGCCCATACAAGTTACACAGAATCGGCACATCAAAGGCTCATTCTACATTTGACAATTTCCAGCTCATCGTCAGCTTTAGCCCGTTAAAGGCCCGCTACATCTTTGGGCCCAATTGCGGCCTGAGCTTCTTTCAGCATGCTAGTGGCCCATCGTCAGTTCCAGCCCGTTAACGGCCCGGGACGTCTTTCAGCCCTTTCTCGACCCATTCTGCAGTTGGGCCAATTCTAGCCCGCTGTGACATTAGGCCTGTAACCGGCCCATTCGGTAAATGGGCCAACTCCTAGCCCATTTTGCCTCTCGGCTTGTTAACGGCCCGCACAATAGTTGGGCCTTTGACTTTAGGTCCATTAGGGGTCCACGTTCCGCAGGGCATCATTCCATCCCAGCGCGACTTTCGGCCTGTTAAAAGCCTAGTTTGCAAATTGGGCCTCCTCTGCCCCATAACACTTTTCGGCCTCTTACTGGCCCGTAAAGTAAAAGGGCCGAGACAAAATTGACATCTATTTCGGCCTACTAGAGGCCCATGGGCCAATTCCATTTATACGGCCCTATCGAGCTTTCGGCCTGTTAACGGCCTGCTAAGAGTCATTGTTACGATGGGCCACATCATTTGGGATCCACTTAATATTATTTTGACCAGCCCAATTAAGGGCCGCTTTGATTACACACGTTTGTTCATTTGTATGGCGTCCAGGAAATGTTTGGCCGTGTGGGCCCCCATTTCAACGATATAACAAATTCAAGAATTATCCTACTCTATACTATCGCCTCTAAAGACATACACTATACAATAAAAAGACTAAGGCATAGAAACGTACAATAATCCTACACTATACAATAAAGAAATTACAGCCGAATATACCCACTCGGCATTATAGTTCGGCACCAGTGATAATAAAGTGTACACAAATAGCAAATTGCATACACTGGACAAATAAAGCTCATACATCATGGACACGCATCAATAGAACTTACCATTTGAACTATAATCTCTTCAGAAAATAGGATTGGCCGGATTCAGATAGCACAAATTTCAGTCTGCAAAATCTCCAATTCCTTTGTGGTTACCTCAGTGTCTTGTTTCATTTTTTACTCCTGCATCTAATACCTGCATGTCTAGTCTCAACTTGTTGATTGTACATTGAGAATCATGTACACGTTGTCTTGCCACCTCTAGTTGATGCTCGAGAACATCAACACATTCCAATTCCAATCCATAATCATTTGGTAAAGGCCATGCCGCACTGCTCGCAGATCTTTGTGTTGATGTCACTTCATCCTGAAATGTTTCTGTAAGTACACATGACTAGGGCAAAAATATAGTTACAGCAGTGAAGTGAGCAAGACAGACTATTTTGTACATGGCAAAACAGGACTAACAATAATGTTACATGTCATGAAGCATAAGCAGGTGATATTTTAAAAATTATAAAAATGGTAGTATGTGTAGCTTGCATACAGAAATCTCTCTTAGCTCACCAGAGGAGCATGATGTTGGGGCCAAATCCAAAACACAGACATGTTACAAATTTAGACAGCACGTTGTGTATAAGTAAGCAAGCAGTTGGCCATTCTGTAGCTCAATTAAATTCTTAGGGAGCATAATGAACAGCAGAGGGATTCATACAAACCTACTACGGCAAGCAAAGCTATGCAATCAATAGCCTAGTATAAACTAGATTGTGAGCCTCATGCAGTAATAGTTGGTTAATAGACTTCAAACTTCAGGCACACTTCACCGGAGTAATTAAATGGTAAGGCCTTTAATTATGTCAACTAATAGTTATACAAGTACCCAACATGAGGCATCATTGTTTGGGCATCTCATTAACTGAGGACAAATAAAGCAATTGAAAAGACCAAATTAACTATGCCTGAAATAAACAAGGAATTAAACTGTTGAGTTGGATACAGTAACTTACCTTAACTGTTTGAATAGGCTCAGCGCTGCTCCTGCTTCTCTTGCAAGGCTCCTTCCTAACAACTTGTACTTGGAAATCCTCAGTCTTATCTTCATTGCACCCTCCCCCCCTCTACAAGGTGACACAAACTAGTTACTCGTCTCCTTGGAAGATAAATATGCATACTTTCCAGTCTGTGAACAACACAAAAGGATGAGATTATAACAAAACAACACCACATAATGCAACCATCCTCACAAATACCGATAGGTATGGCCTTCCATAGTATGTGAGAACTTGAAGGCTATGCGGGTTATATCTCCTAGAATTTCGTTGGATAAAATTTCAACTCTACAACTTCTTCGAAGACGAGAAGTGAATGAAAGGTCAGGAATTGAAGAAGTGGGAGTCGACCTTGAACCTTTGTGTTCATGCCCATGGACCCAATGTGGAACTTATCATGGAAGCTTCTTACAAAAATATTTAATCATTTGAATAATTCTTTCGGTGTCATTATATTGAATCCCATGCAGTTATGGTTCTAACCATATTGATCTTGTTTGATCCCTTTTCTTGGACAAGTTAAAGTACTTGTCTTCTACAGATCAATACGACTGACCAACCTTTAATCTATCCTACCTTCGGGTATTACCCTCTGGTAACTTGATAATATCACGAAACCTTGTTTATTATTAGGAGTCTTCTCCAAGTATAACATTCTCACTGATTCCAAAAAAATTCGGGTTCTGAGTTGTAGATACTCAAGAACACCGATAACTGAATCGAGTCCACACTCCGATTCATCAACACATAGTAATCTGCATTGCTTATGAGTTTGTACTCAACCATGTCTTCCCTAGCCGAATGACTACATCATCCTCGTCATGCTAAAGCTTCGAGCTTTCAGCATCTTATTTTTTGTCTTGAAAGGAAACTCTGACTTTGATCTTACAATCTTATATGTGGTTCCGATAACCTTTCTTTGCATCATTCCTTTTGCTTGATGTCGTCGACAATCAATTACATCTTCATGAAACCTCTCGACAAATGTGTCGTGATCATCGTCAACTGTGACGCCCCCGATTCAATCGTACATTAATCATACACGCAAATGTGTACGATCAAGATCAGGGACTCACGGGAAGATATCACAACACAACTCTAGACACAAATAAAAATAATACAAGCTTTATATTACAAGCCAGGGGCCTCGAGGGCTCGAATACATAGCTCGATACACAAGAGTCAGCGGAAGCAACAATATCTGAGTACAGACATAAATTAAACAAGGATGCCTTAAGAAGGCTAGCATAAAAGCAACACGATCGAAGAGGCAAGGCCTCCTGCCTGGGACCTCCTAACTACTCCTGGTCGTCGGCGGTCTTCATGTATTAGCATCCATCGGCGGTGGCATCTGGCTCCAAGGGTCCACCATCTGGTTGCATCAACCGGAAAGAAGAAAGAAGGGGGGAAAGGGGTAGCAAAGCAACCGTGGGTACTCACCCAAAGTACTCACAAGCATCAGATCTATACTAAGTATGCATTGGTATCAAATGGAAGGGTTGTATCCGTGGACTGAACTGTAGAATGCCAGAATAGAGGGAAAGGCCTAGCCTATCAAAAACTAGCATCTTCAAGCAGCTCCGAGCATCTTGCAGCATGTAGAAGAGTAAAGAGTAGAAGTTTATAATTAACAAACATGTTGTAACATCAACGCCCAGAGATCCTTACTCGACTCCCTACGAGAAAGAAATCCCGGAGCCACATGCCCATCACATATCTCAAGTATCCATTTCTAGTTATATAAGATCTGGATACAAGTCTGAATGTCCATTACCGTGGACACGGTATTCGAATATATATCTTCCCTGCAGGGGTGCACCACGTTACCCAACACGCTCAATCACTCTGGCCGGACACACCTTTCTAGGGTCAATGCCCGCCCTCGGAAGATCAACACGTCGCAGCCCGACCTAGGATCAGCAGAGAGGTCTGAAGGAAATATGCCCTAGAGGCAATAATAAAGTTATTATTTATTTCCTTATTTCATGATAAATGTTTATTATTCATGCTAGAATTGTATTAACCAGAAACATAATACATGTGTGAATACATAGACAAACATAGTGTCACTAGTATGCCTCTACTTGACTAGCTCGTTTATCAGAGATGGTTATGTTTCCTAGCCATGGACAAAAGAGTTGTCATTTGATTAATGGGATCACATCATTAGGAGAATGATGTGAGTGACTTGACCCATTCCGTTAGCTTAGCACTTGATCGCTTAGTATGTTGCTATTGCTTTCTTCATGACTTATACATGTTCCTGTAACTATGAGATTATGCAACTCACGTTTACCGGAGGAACACTTTGGGTACTAACAAACGTCACAACGTAACTGGGTGATTATAAAGGAGTACTACAGGTGTCTCCGAAGGTACATGTTGAGTTGGCGTATTTCGAGATTAGGTTTTGTCACTCCGATTGTCGGAGAGGTATCTCTGGGCCCTCTCGGTAATGCACATCATTATAAGCCTTGCAAGCAATGTGACCAATGAGTTGGTTACGGGATGATGCATTACAGAACGAGTAAAGAGACTTGCCGGTGACGAGATTGAACTAGGTATTGGATACCGACGATCGAATCTCGGGCAAGTAACATACCGATGACAAAGGGAACAACGTATGTTGTTATGCGGTTTGACCGATAAAGATCTTCGTAGAATATGTAGGAGCCAATATGGGCATCCAGGTCCCGCTATTGGTTATTGACCGAGAATAGTTCTAGGTCATGTCTACATAGTTCTCGAACCCGTAGGGTCCGCACGCTTAAGGTTTCGATGACAGTTATATTATGAGTTTATGAGTTCTGATGTACCGAAGGAGTTCGGAGTCCCGGATGAGATCGGGGACATGACGAGGAGTCTCAAAATGGTCGAGACGTCAAGATCGATATATTGGACGACTATATTCGGAGTTCGGAAAGGTTCCGAGTGATTCGGGTATTTTTCGGAGTACCGAAGAGTTACGGGAATTCGCCGGGGAGAAGTATTGGGCCTTATTGGGCCCTGCGGGAAAGAGAGAGGGGCTGCCTAGGGCAGGTCGCGCGCCCCCCCATGGCCTAGTCCGAATTGGACTAGGGGGAGGGGCCGCACCCCCTCCTTCCTTCCCTTCTCTCTTCCCCTTCCTTGTCTCCTACTCCTAATACATGGAAGGACTCCTAGTTGGACTAGGAAAGGGGGAATCCTACTCCCGGTGGGAGTAGGACTCCCCTAGGGCGCGCCATAGAAGAGGGCCGGCCCTCCCCTCCTCCACTCCTTTATATACGGGGGTAGGGGGCACCCCATGGACACACAAGTTGATCTACGGATCGTTCCTTAGCCGTGTGCGGTGCCCTCTTCCACCATATTCCACCTCGGTCATATCGTCGCGGAGTTTAGGCGAAGCCCTGCGCCAGTAGAACATCATCATCGTCACCACGCCGTCGTGCTGACGGAACTCATCTCAGGAGCCTTTGCTGGATCGGAGGGCCGGAGATCGTCATCGAGCTGAACGTGTGCTGACCTCGGAGGCCCCGTACGTTCGGTGCTTGGATCGGTCGGATCGTGAAGACGTACGACTACATCAACCGCGTTGTGCTAACGCTTCCGCTTACGATCTACGAGGGTACGTGGACGAACACTCTCCCCTCTCGTTGCTATATCATCACCATGATCTTGCGTGTGCGTAGGAAATTTTTTGAAATTACTACGTTCCCCAACAGTGGCATCCGAGCCTAGGTTTTATCCGTTGATGTTATATGCACGAGTAGAACACAAGTGAGTTGTGGACGATATAAGTCATACTGCCTACCAGCATGTCATATTTTGGTTTAGCGGTATTGTTGGATGAAGCGGCCCGGACCGACATTACGCGTACGCTTACGCGAGACTGGTTCTACCGACGTGCTTTGCACACAGGTGGCTGGCGGGTGTCAGTTTCTCCAACTTTAGTTGAACCGAGTGTGGCTACGCCCGGTCCTTGCGAAGGTTAAAACAGAGTCTATTTGACAAACTATCGTTGTGGTTTTGATGCGTAGGTGAGAACGGTCCTTGCTAAGCCCGTAGCAGCCACGTAAAACTTGCAACAACAAAGTAGAGGACGTCTAACTTGTTTTTGCAGGGCATGTTGTGATGTGACATGGTCAAGACGTGATGAGATATAAGTTGTTGTATGAGATGATCATGTTTTGTTGAAGTTATCGGCAACTGGCAGAAGCCCTATGGTTGTCTCTTTGTTGCATAAGATGCAAGTGCCAAATAATTGCTTTACTTTATCGCTATGCGGTAGCAATAGTTGCAAGAGCAATAGTTGGCGAGACGACCATGTGACGACACATTGATATAGATCAAGATGATGAAGATCATGGTGTCGTGCCGGTGACGATAAAGATCATGACAGCACTTTGGAGATGGAGATCAAAGGCGCAAGATGATCATGGCCATATCATGTCACATGTTTTGATTGCATATGATGTTTATCTGTTATACATCTTATTCTGTTTTGTTTGACGGTAGCATTTTAAGATGATCTCTCACTAATTATCAAGAAGTGTTCTCCCTGAGTATGCACCGTTGCGAAAGTTCTTCGTGCTGAGACACCACGTGATGATCGGGTGTTATAGGCTCTACGTTCAAATACAACGGGTGCAAAACAGTTGCACACGCGGAATACTCAGGTTAAACTTGACGAGCCTAGCATATACAGATATGGCCTCGGAACACGGAGACCGAAAGGTCGAGCGTGAATCATATAGTAGATATGATCAACATAGTGATGTTCACCATTGAAAACTACTCCATCTCACGTGATGATCGGACATGGTTTAGTTGATTTGGATCACGTGATCACTTAGATAACTAGAGAGATGTCTGTCTAAGTGGGAGTTCTTAAGTAATATGATTAATTGAACTTAAATTTATCATGAACTTAGTCCTAGTAGTACTTTGCAAATTATGTTGTAGATCAATAGCTCGCATTATTGCTTTCATATGTTTATTTTGATATGTTCCTAGAGAAAACTGTGTTGAAAGATGTTAGTAGCAATGATGCGGATTGGATCCGTGATCTGAGGTTTATCCTCATTGTTGCGCAGAAGAATTATGTCCTTGATGCACCGCTAGGTGACAAACCTATTGCAGGAGCATATGCAGACGTTATGAACGTTTGCCTAGCTCAATATGATGACTACTTGATAGTTTTGTGCACCATGCTTTATGACTTAGAATCGGGACTTCAAAGACGTTTTGAACGTCATGGACCATATGAGATGTTCCAGGAATTGAAGTTAATATTTCAAGCAAATACCCGAGTTGAGAGATATGAAGTCTCCAACAAGTTCTATAGCTAAAAGATGGAGGAGAATCGCTCAACTAGTGAGCATGTACTCAGATTGTCTAGGTACTACAATCGCTTGAATCAAGTGGGAGTTAATCTTCCAGATAAAATAGTGATTGACAGAATTCTCTAGTCACCATCACCAAGTTAGTAGAACTGCATGATGAACTATAATATGCAAGGGATGACGAAAGTGATTCCCAAGCTCTTCGTGATGTTGAAATCGACGAAGGTAGAAATCAAGAAAGAGCATCAAGTGTTGATGATTGACAAGATCACTAGTTTCAAGAAAAGGGCAAAGGAAAAGAAAGGGAAACTTCAAGTAGAATGGCAAACAAGTTGTCACTCCCATGAAGAAGACTAAAGCTGGACCAAAGCCTGAAACTGAGTGCTTACACTACAAAGGAATGGTGACTAGAAGCGGAAATGCCCTGAATATTTGGTGGATAAGAAGGATGACAAAGTGAACAAGGGTATATTTGATATACAGATTATTGATGTGTGCCTTACTAGTGTTTATAGTATCCCCTGAGTATTTGATACTTGTTCGGTTGCTAAGATTAGTAAATCGAAACAGGAGTTACAGAATAAACAGAGACTAGTTGAAGGGAAAGTGACGATGAGTGTTGGAAGTAGTTCCAAGATTGATATGATCATCATCGCACACTCCCTGTACTTTCGGGATTAGTGTTAAACCTAAATAAATGTTATTTGGCGTTTGCGTTGAGCATGAATATGATTTGATCATGTTTATTGCAATACGGTTATTCATTTAAAATCAGAGAATAATTGTTGTTCTGTTTACATGAATAAAACCTTCAATTGTCATACACCCAATGAAAATAGTTTGTTGGATCTCGATCATAGTGATACACATATTCATAATATTGAGGCCAAAAGATGCAAAGTTAATAATGATAGTGCAACTTATTTGTGGCACTGCCGTTTGGGTCATATCGATGTAAAGCGCATGAAGAAACTCCATAAAGATGGATTTTCGGAATCACTTGGTTATGAATCATTTGATGCTTGAGAACCGTGCCTTTTGGGCAAGATGACTAAAACTCCGTTCTCCGGAACAATGGAACAAGCTACTGACTTATTGGAAATAATACATACCGATGTATGCGATCCAATGAGTGTTGATGCTCGTGACAAGTATCGTTATTTTCTGACCTTCACAAGATGATTTGAGCAGATATGAGTATATCTACTTGATGAAACATAAGTCTGAAATAGTTGAAAGGTTCAAAGAATTTCAGAGTGAAGTGGAAAAATCATCGTAACAAGAAAATAAAGTTTCTGCGATCTGATCGCGGAGACGAATATTTGAGTTACGAGTTTGGTCTCACGCCACCTGGAACACCACAACGTTATGGTGTGTCCGAACGTCATAACCGCACTTTATTGGATATGGTGCAATCTATGATGTCTCTTACTGATTTACCAATATTGTTTTTGGGTTATGCATTAGAGACAGTTGCATTCACATTAAAAGGGCACCATCTAAATCCATTGAGACGACAACATATGAACTGCGGTTTAGCAAGAAACCCAAGTTATCATTTCTTAAAGTTTGGGGCTGCGATGCTTATGTGAAAAAGTTTCATCCTGATAAGCTCGAACCCAAATCGGAGAAGTGCGTCTTCATAGAATATCCAAAGGAAATTGTTGGGTACACCTTCTATCACAGATCCGAAGGCAAGATATTCGTTGCTAAAAAATGGATCCTTTCTAGAGAAGGAGTTTCTCTCGAAAGAAGTGAGTGGGAGGAAAGTAGAGCTTGATAAGGTAATTTGTACCTTCTCCCGAATTGAAAAGTAGTTCATCACGGAAATCAGTTCCAGTGATTCCTACACCAATTAGTGAGGAAGCGAATGATGATGATCATGAAACTTCAGATCAAGTTACTACGGAACCTCGTAGGTCTTCCAAAGTACAGTCCGCACCAGAGTGGTACGGTAATTCTGGAAGTCATGTTACTAGACCATGATGAACCTACGAACTATGAGGAAGCGATGATGAGCCCAGATTCCGCGAAATGGCTTGAGGCCATGAAATCTGAGATTGGATCCATGTATGAGAACAAAGTGTGGACTTTGGTGGAGTTGCCCGATGATCGGCAAGCCATATTGTATAAATGGATCTTCTAGAGGAAGACAAATGCTGATAGTAGTGTTACTATCTATAAAGCTCGACTTGTCGCAAAAAAAAGGTTTTTGACAAGTTCAAGGTGTTGACTACAATGAGTTTTTCTCAATTGTAGCGATGCTTAAGTCTGTCCGAATCATGTTAGCAATTGCCACAATTTATGAAATCTGGCAAATGGATGTCAAAACTGCATTCCTTAATGGTTTTCTTAAAGAAGAGTTGTATATGATGCAACCAGAAGGTTTTGTCAATCCTAAAGGTGTTAACAAAATGTGCAAGCTCCGGCGATCCATCTATGGACTGGTGCAAGCATCTCAGAGTTGGAATATACGCTTTGATAAGTTGATCAAAGCATATAGTTTTGTACAAACTTACGGTGAAGCCTGTATTTACAGGAAAGTGAGTGGGAGCACTACAACATTTCTGATAAGTATATGTGAATGACATATTGTTAATCGGAAATAATGTAGAATTATTCTGCAAAGCATGAAAGGATACTTGAATAAGAGTTTTTTAAAGAAAGACCTCGGTGAAGCTGCTTACACATTGAGCATCAAGATCTATATAGATAGATCAAGACGCTTGAAAGATTTTTCAATGAATACATACCTTGATAAATTTTTGAAATAGTTCAAAATGGAACAGTCAAAGAAGGAGTTCTTGCCTGTGTTGCAAGGTGTGAAATTGAGAAGACTCAAGACCCGACCATGGCAGAAAATAGAAAGAGAATGAAAAGTCATTCCCTATGCCTCAGTCATAGGTTCTATAAAGTATGCTATGCTGTGAACCAGACATATTGTATACCTTGCTCTGAGTTTGTCAAGGGAATACAATTTTGATCTAATAGTAGATCACTGGATAGCGGTCAAGAATATCCTTAGTAAGGACTAAGGAGATGTTTCTCGATTATGGAGGTGATAAAAGAGTTCGTTGTAAAAGTTACATCAGTGCAAACTTTTACACCGATCCAGATGACTCTAGGTCTTAGTCTGGATACATATTGAAAGTGGGAGCAATTAGCTAGAGTAGCTCCGTACAGAGCATTGTAGACATAGAATATTTGCAAAATACATACGGCTCTGAATGTGACAAACCCGTTGACTAAGCTTCTCTCACGAGCAAAACATGATCACACCTTAGTACTCTTTGGGTGTTAATCACATAAGTGATGTGAACTAGATTAGACTCTAGTAAACCCTTTGGGTGTTGGTCACATGACGATGTGAACTATGGGTGTTAATCATATACAGATATGAATATTGGTGTTAAATCATATGGCGATGTGAACTAGATTATTGACTCTAGTGCAAGTGGGAGACTGAAGGAAATATGCCCTAGAGGCAATAATAAAGTTATTATTTATTTCCTTATTTCATGATAAATGTTTATTATTCATGCTAGAATTGTATTAACCGGAAACATAATACATGTGTGAATACATAGACAAACATAGTGTCACTAGTATGCCTCTACTTGACTAGCTCGTTTATCAGAGATGGTTATGTTTCCTAGCCATGGACAAAAGAGTTGTCATTTGATTAACGGGATCACATCATTAGGAGAATGATGTGAGTGACTTGACCCATTCCGTTAGCTTAGCACTTGATCGTTTAGTATGTTGCTATTGCTTTCTTCATGACTTATACATGTTCCTGTAACTATGAGATTATGCAACTCACGTTTACCGGAGGAACACTTTGGGTACTACCAAACGTCACAACATAACTGGGTGATTATAAAGGAGTACTACAGGTGTCTCCGAAGGTACATGTTGAGTTGGCGTATTTCGAGATTAGGTTTTGTCACTCCGATTGTCGGAGAGGTATCTCTGGGCCCTCTCGGTAATGCACATCATTATAAGCCTTGCAAGCAATGTGACCAATGAGTTGGTTACGGGATGATGCATTACAGAACGAGTAAAGAGACTTGCCGGTGACGAGATTGAACTAGGTATTGGATACCGACGATCGAATCTCGGGCAAGTAACATACCGATGACAAAGGGAACAACGTATGTTGTTATGCGGTTTGACCGATAAAGATCTTCGTAGAATATGTAGGAGCCAATATGGGCATCCAGGTCCCGCTATTGGTTATTGACCGAGAATAGTTCTAGGTCATGTCTATATAGTTCTCGAACACGTAGGGTCCGCACGCTTAAGGTTTCGATGACAGTTATATTATGAGTTTATGAGTTTTGATATACCGAAGGAGTTCGGAGTCCCGGATGAGATGGGGACATGACGAGGAGTCTCGAAATGGTCGAGACGTAAAGATCGATATATTGGACGACTATATTCGGAGTTCGGAAAGATTCCGAGTGATTCGGGTATTTTTCGGAGTACCGGAGAGTTACGGGAATTTGCCGGGGAGAAGTATTGGGCCTTATTGGACCCTGCGAGAAAGAGAGAGGGGCTGCCTAGGGCAGGCCGCGCGCCCCCCCCATGGCCTAGTCCGAATTGGACTAGGGGGAGGGGCCGCACCCCCTCCTTCCTTCCCTTCTCTCTTCCCCTTCCTTGTCTCCTACTCCTAATACATGGAAGGACTCCTAGTTGGACTAGGAAAGGGGGAATCCTACTCCCGGTGGGAATAGGACTCCCCTAGGGCGCGCCATAGAAGAGGGCCGGCCCTCCCCTCCTCCACTCCTTTATATACGGGGGTAGGGGGCACCCCATGGACACACAAGTTGATCTACGGATCGTTCCTTAGCCGTGTGCGGTGCCCCCTTCCATCATATTCCACCTCAGTCATATCGTCGCGGAGTTTAGGCGAAGCCCTGCGCCGGTAGAACATCATCATCGTCACCACGCCGTCGTGTTGATGGAACTCATCTCCGGAGCCTTTGCTGGATCGGAGGGCCGGAGATCGTCATCGAGCTGAACGTGTGCTGAACTCGGAGGCCCCGTACGTTCGGTGCTTGGATCGGTCGGATCGTGAAGACGTACGACTACATCAACCGCGTTGTGCTAACGCTTCCGCTTACGGTCTACGAGGGTACGTGGACGAACACTCTTCCCTCTCGTTGCTATATCATCACCATGATCTTGCGTGTGCGTAGGAAATTTTTTGAAATTACTACGTTTCCCAACAAGGTCCCCGCCGGTCTACATCCTAAGCACTCCGGGGTCTTGGGCTCATCGCCCGCAGCACTCCGGGTCATTGCGAGCAGGGTGGATACCAGCACCGCCTCGGATGGCCAGCACGATCCGACTGTGCCGCACTGCTGAACTGGACGTCTGACAAAGCTTTGGCTGATACTGCGACGTCGAGGCCCATATCTATTCTCTCATGGTGGTTAGTGCGTAAAGGCCACAGGCCAACTCAGAACAAATACCCAAACCTGTTAGTGCATTGGGGGCTCGCGGAAATGAGCAGAGACTCACGATAAGGTGACCCCGTCGCCCCGTCTCATGGACTTACGGCAAGGGCCCAGACTGCCCGGCCGTGCCATGTGGAAAACTCGCGGGTGCTCAACGGGCCCGCCCGACTTTCACATCAACTCGCGGGTGCTCAACGGGCCCGCCCGACTTCAACAAAGGTCTCAAGTAAAGTCAAGGTAACTGTGTGTCCAGACATCAAGGGGAAAACCCGAGGAGTCACCCCCGGTGGATTCCACTCAATGTAATCATCAAGGTGAACATAAGAGGGACCACCCTCGAGGTTCACACTTGAAGTGTTGAACGACAGAGCCGTATCATGAATGGTGAAAGAGGAAATCACCCTCGATGACCATCACCGAATAGCTACACTACAGAATTATCATCCGGAGTGCATTATGAGGGATCACCCTCGGCACTCGATAGTAGCTCTACAGAGTCGAGCAACAAAAGGGGCGTGATGTGATGTGAGGTGTCGGGCTCTGGTCGTCGATCACGCTGATCGAGTCGTCGATGATGAAGCAGGGGCAACAAGGACTAGTGGGGGTCACTGATGGATCACTGACCAACCTATACTAAGCAGTTTAGGATAAGCAGGTAGGTAACAATAGCAGGTACAAAAGCAGGCTATGCATCAGGATAGGAGCAAACAATAACAGTAGCAAAATCTAATGCAACCATGAGAGTATAGAATGGGTGATATCGGGATGATCAAAGGGGGGCTTGCCTGGTTGCTCAGACAAGGAGGATCGTCGTCGACGTAGTCGGTCACAGGGACATCAGCATCGGTCTCGGGGTCTACCGGAGAGAAGAGGGGGAAGAAACAGTAAATACATGCAAACATAAGCATAACAAGACAACAAGCGGGATAGAGGTGTTCTAACGCGGTGCTAGGCGATACTGACGAAGGGGGGAACATCCGGGAAAGTATTCCCGGTTCCGGACGTCTGGCAGATAGATGAACCGGAGGGGAAAAGTTGCATGTTTGCTACGCTAGGGATGTGTGGCGGGCGAACAAACCGCGTATTCAGATTCGTCTCGTCGTTCTGAGCAACTTTTATGTGCAAAGTATTTTCATCCGAGCTACCGTTATTTTTCTATGAATTATCAAAGTTTTAGCAATTTTCTAAAATTAGTAATAATTCGAGTTGACCAAGTCAACTTGACTGGTCAAATGGGGAGGGTGTGGCCCACATGTCATAGACAGCAAAGAAACTATTCTTGTTAATTAGAATAATTAGCCTGGGTCTACTTGCCATTTGCTAATGGGCTAAATTAGTACTAAACTAATACTACCTAGCCTAATTTAACCAAGGGCCGGCCATTACTGGACACAACCTAGCCGGCCACACACACGGCCATGAACATGGCCTTGGCACCTATGGCCAAGAGCGATGGCCGCAAATGGCAGCAGCAGCTAGTAGTAAGCAGAACAAAGCAGCAGTAGCAAGTAGCAACAGTAGCAAAGCAGCGGCACAAGAGCAACAACAGCGAAGCAAGCACTAGCGACAGAGCATCAGCGAGCAGCGGCAAGAGCAGCGAGCGGAGTAGCAGCAGAGCCAGCAGCAGTAGCAGGGACGCGGGCGCGCGCGCAGCAGGCAGCAGTAGCCCACAAGGGCTCGCGGGGGCACGGACGAGCGCGCAAGGGGCGCGGCCAGGGGCGCACAACCGCACGCGGGAGCGGAGCTCCGGCCATGGTGTCTGAAGCGCCGGCCGGCGATTAGCAGCGGCAGCAGCGTCTACGGCGATGGATCCACGCGAAGGAGGAAGGGGATCGACGGAGGGGCTCACAGGGGGGTCGTAGGCGAACTCGGCGAAGTCGGGGGCGGTCGAGGTGGCGTGGATGGAGGCGAAATCGACGACGGCTGAAGGAAGAAGACGATCTCGATCCCGTCGTTCGGCGGCGCCCTGGCTCGATCTGGACCTTGTAGCGATGTGGAAGACGACGGGGAAGCTGGGGTACACACTATCTTGGCGTGGGGGCGACGGTGGCCGCGACAATGACGACAGCGAGCGCGGTCACCGCACGAGCTCCGAGCTCGTTTCCGAGCAGATGAGGAGGGGCACGATGGGGAATGAGAGGGGATCGATTGAGAGCAGGCTAGGGTTTTCGGTGGACGCGTTTATAGGCCACGGGGAAGCACGTGGAGGCCATCCATGGCGATGGCAGCCGTGGGATGGTTGCCACGACCTCCTGTGAACAGGAGAGGAAGGGGATGGGGAAAATCGACTGGCCTTGCACCGTGGGCTAGAGCCCAAGTGCACAGTGCACATTTATCCCTTTTATTTTTTATTTTTCTGTTTTCTTTTCCAGCAGCAGTTTTGTATTTTATTTAGCCATCAAAAGACTTTTGTAAAATATGGGACTTGGCCACATAAATATATTACAATATTTGGCACGACCACAAAAAGTTTGGGAGGAGTTTGTATTGATTTGGATTCTTCACAAATGGAAAAGTATATAAAAAAGCTGATTTGAAACTATTTTAATTTCCAAGGGAAATTAAATATCCCAAATGATGTTGAATCAATCATGACAAATAGTTAGTGTATATTTTCAACCCATCGAACATTTTTACTTGACAGTTTGAAGAGACAAGAATTTGACTTGTTTTCGGAATTTGAATTTGACATGTGTTTGAATCAAGTGAGCTTTAGCAAGAGTAACAGTGGTGACATGACATCATTAACAGAGGATTACTGTAGCTTAATTATCCGGACGTTACATCAACATTTTAACTTCTTCCGAGATATCAACTGAATTCATGAGGAGAAATTCCATGCTTGCCCATCGATGATTTGTATTATCATCGACCACATCCATGCCTTCCTTCCAAACACAGACATGGTCTTGTTTTGAATGAACTTTAAGTTCCTTGCTATCCAACTTATGTTATGTTCTACCTCGGAGTATTACCATCTTTTATGTCAAGAATGTTGTGAGAATTTATCCACCTCTTAGGAATTCTTGATATAGTAATACTTCTCGCCATCCCCGTTCATATCTTGGTCCCCGTGTTGTTCCTAACCGGAATACCGACCATTGAACTATGATGTGTAAATTCAAAACCTCTAGCAAACCTATTGCTTTGAACTAAATGGTCGATAGTTTCATTCCAAGTCTTTTGGTTATTGGATCACCATTCTATCGTTGATCGTGCTACTTGGTCCATATTCCCATGTGCAATTCTCGTTCAAAGTTTAACCGTGGATGTTCTCCTCGAACACACATCATTATATACTTGGTCCATGCTGCCGTTTCTTCGCAATGCGGGGGCGAATGGCTTTCTCCTCTGCGGCCGCACGCGCCGCCGCATCAGCCGCCTCCGCGATACGGGCCTCGGCAGCCCTTATCCTCACCTTCCCACAGCGGGTTGCACGTTCCTGATGGAACTCATAGTCTGCCCGACCGATGATGGGGAAGGAGAGGTTTTCCGGTTGTCGGGACCGCGATGATCCAGCTCCGGAGGACCCAAGCGCTCGTTGAGCTAACCTTGGAGTCGCGTCGGACAGATCTGTCCGTCAGTCGGGCGCTGTCCTCCCGGGAGCGGCGGGGTGCAATGCGGACCGTCATTGCCTCCTCCAACGGACACGGCATGACACCCGTCGACGGATCCAGACTGATCGAAATCAAATCCGTTGCATGCCATGCCGGAGAAGGCCGAAGACCACCAGAGGTGAGCTCGGTTGGCAGACGGAAGTGGAAAGGAGAGTGAAGTGATAAGGGTTTGATCCGGTGAGCGGGTGGGGACGAATATATATGGGGTCGGGTGGGCCAGCATGGACCGGGTCCGACGTGACAAACGCGTCCGGGCGCCCCATATTTACCACATATTTAAGCTAAATATGAATGGTGTCTGTTAGCCCGAGCGTTTGAAAGGGCCGTTGGGGTTAAAATTTAAAATTTCGTGACCGAAGAGTGACCAGATATGAGGCGTCCAGCTGCTGTAGATGCGCTGACGACAGTTCTCGACTATGCGTACAACACGACCAACTAAATGACATGACACGTGACAGAGAAAATATAAGCGTCTGGCCAAAAGCCATCACTTTCTGTGGATCATGACCAGGGGCGGAGCTGGAGCAAATGTTACCCGATGCACCACTTTAACTAAGGAGTAAAATTTTCAAGCAGCGATGCATTGAATAAGGGTTTGTTTCACAGCTTCTAGCACATTTTATCGGATGTAATAGAAGGCAGTGAGTAAAAACAGAATGTAGCTATCAAAATGTTTACTATAATGCTAAAAAAAGGGGCAAAATTACTTGAAAAGGTTCTCTTGCATTTGGAAATTCCAGAATACATCCTCCGACAGCAGGGCACAATAATGTACAAGATAAAAACGGAATTAAATTAAACTTTCTAGTAGAACATAATAAAATGTCCAAATGAAAGTATTTAAATGGCTAAAAAATTGGAAATTACCTTTAGTACGTTTGATCAATTTTCTCTTGCCCGGATGATATTGAATCTCCTCTTCCCTATTTATGTGTTCCGGAACATCCTGTGCTGATGCTTTCTTTTGAGAATAAATGAAATATAACCTAATTAGAAGTTATAGTATTTGTATTTGACAATGAATGAAATATAACCTAATTAGAATTCAGAAGTTATAACCCTAGAAAATGTATGATGCTTTGTCAAAACATAGTGGTTTATTCTATTTGTTACTAGTTTATACATAACGGACTAATCATTGCAGTTTGTAAACGAAATTAGGAACGGCAAGATAAAGGTGTTACCATTGTGGCCTTTGATACACATGGAAACCAAGATTCAAGATCGGAAAGGTTGCCAAATTACGGAGCGTTGGACCGGCCGACGGCGTGCGGCGTCGTTCGCGTGCATCGCGTCATCACCAGAGGACTCGGGGTCCGTAGCCTGCGGCGGCCGTCGGCCGGTGCCCTGCCGCCGCCGCCTGTGTACGCAAGGGCGAGGCGTATGGAGGGGCCGGATCTGTACGCCACAGACCTGATCGATGGATGGATTTTTTTTTAGTTTTTTTATAAGTGGAGGAAGTTGGATCGATTAGGCTACGAGAGGGGGAGGTGCGTATGCTCGCGTTTTCCGCACTGGCCCAACACGGTAACGCAGCAGGCCGGAGGAGTGGCTGAATAGGGCCGACCCTGATGCACTGCTCTTGGGCCAACCTGATGCACTGGGCCTTCGTAATTGATAAGTCCATACTAGCAAATATTTGGACCCGTATTCCTGTGCATACGGGACGGCCCAATGGGCTCCGCCCCTGATCATGACAACAGAATCACGTACTATATGGAAGCATATACATGCAGTAATACATGGAAGCATATACATGCAGTAATACGAGGCCGAGTTGGAATCTTCCCGATAACAAATGAACTCGCGCTCAGATGAGTATTTTTGCTTCGAGTCTGACAAAGTGATATGAATTATATTATTTAAGAAAAATTATTTAATAAATTATGAATATAAAATGTGATCAACATGATGTGGCATTGGCATACTACATAAACAAAATATAATCTTTTTTCTTCCTGTGACAAATAAGGCACATCAGAAATAATAATAATCATGCTATAAAATTGTATAGACAACAGGAGTGTAAATCTTAGTAATTCCAAACTCCTCAATCAAATAAAAAAGAAAAAGCAAAAACAAAACAAAACAAACACATCATATACCAGGCACATTCTTCCATCAACCCAAAACTTGAGCATAGGGCCTACATATTAAGGCAATTAGGGAATAGCAACTTCATTACACTACAACATACTGCGGAAACAAAACTACCTAGTCCTAAGCAGCACCAACACATACGATAGGTAGATAGTAGCAGCCAATAGATTTGGCTTTGATACTACCAAAACCACCTAATTCTCCCCACAGTTCTCCGTAACTATTCTGAAAAGCTAGCACAACTTCTGCTAGTTTTAGAAGTAGTTGAGCTTGCTCTTCAATGTCATCTTTGCTCTTCAAAGCAGCCAAGTCTTCTTCCAAACTATCAGGAAAATAACCAACAATCATAACAGAATGGCCTCTAAACTTGCCCTTGCGATGCAGATGCGGTAGTGCCCTTTCTTCCTGAAACTCATATACACCAACTCCATTCATGGATTTCCAGTTATCTGATATTGGGAAGCTCGCTGCAAGAGCTTTCCCCTGATCCAGTAGCAGCATGACTTCGTGAATATCTTTGCGACGGAATTTTCTATAAGCATGAATCTTGAAACGTTCTTCAGACTACAAACCAAACAAGTCAAACAAGTTACATCAGTATTCAAATCTTACCCTTGATTATTCATACATGCGTAATCTAGTGCCAGTGTAGATCAAACCCTTAATGAGCTATCGGATAACGTCACTAACAGTAATGCTGCAAATTTTATGTATGTTCATAAAGAAAAAATAATGTATGTATTGGGTTATTATTGCAACAATAATAATCACAATTTTTCCTCTAAGCTACCAAGATTAGCCTTTGTAGTTTAAAGTTCATACATTACCACCATAGGTCTAAGAGAACTTTCTATACTATTTTTTTGTCAAATGGTGTAATAATCATATGATTGAAACCATTTAATGTTTATCCAAGTTATGCACAAGCCCCACACAAGCAGCATAATATAACTATTCCTAGCCTTGTGCACAAGTTCATGACCAGTTTAACATAACATAAATTACAAGTGAACATAACAGGATTTTACCTTTTTCTCACTAGCCATGTCGACACCACGAACACCCACTTCCTTCAAAACTTCCATGCAATTCTCCAGGCTTCCTCCTGAACCATTTGCGCCTAACACTTTCCCAGTGTGAGAGGTGTACACCTTAAAATCCGACAACGAGAGACAATAATTAAACTCTTCTGGAGGACTCTTGGCATTATAGTTGACTTTGTAATGTGTCTCCGTAGTGACCATCGAGGCTTCGAACACACAAGTCCTTCTTGCGCCCTGTTTACGGACAGGAGCTAGAAACCTCTTACGCAAGCCAATCCAAGGTACCTGGACAGAAAAAAAAATGATAATAAGCCTTTGGAGAGAACACAATAGTGTGACGTGTGATCAACAGCCTATTAATATCTGAATATTGCGAATTTTGCTTATTTGTATTTGCTTACATGAGGTTAGGAGGATTTCCTAACTAGTTATCAAAGTAAACGCAATGTTAGATTAAAACGTGTAATTAGAAGGAGATTTTTACTTTCGTGCACCAGCATAAACAATTGAATAAAATTTTATAATATCAAATTAAATAAACCTTTGGATGAATGGGGAAGAAGTAAATAAAAACACACAGGAATGTACAAAAGTTACATATACTTTTAGTTAATTACTAAAGTGAAGACAATAACAATATATGTTGTTGCTGGTCAACAAACTAGGTTCTGATTAAAGAGTAAGCAAACTCAAAACTTACTGCTGCATCTTGATTAGGTGCATTTCCACCTTCATTGATTTCAGCTTCAAGTTCCTTGGCTGCATTTGTTAAAGAAGCAGAAAGAACCTGTATATACACCCAACAGAAATCAGAGAATGAAACAGTAAAATTCATATCATACATTGAAGAGGGAAGTCCTTATCAGCTATGGGAGAAAAAAAGTTGGCAATTGATATAACCTAGGGAGGTCTCTAGTGATCCATAAAAAGTATTAGCCATAGCCAGCTTTTTTTAGATCAAGTATTAGCCAGTTACACACACTGATTACGATTGAAGGACTAGTCGAGACTAGTCGATGGACTAGTCTCTGAGGTATTACTAGTAGTTATGTATTGTAAGTTCAGTGCTACAGTACCATGTCGACTAGTCTTGCACTAGTCTAGACTAATCATGATTAGTCTATGAGTCTCAACCTTGGAACGACTTGACGACTCTTCGACTCATAAACATTGGTTACGCATATACGGCCAAACTGATCTCAGCAAATACATCCCTCACTAACATCATGATTGATGCCCCGGTAGTTTGAGCATATCAAGAGCACCTAACACAATAACTATTAAGTGCACCACCAGTAGTTAGCTTGACCACTTGACATAAGTACAGTTTAGTATATAGCTGGATCCCGGCTTAACTGCTTCAATTGTGACCTTTCTGTACTCTTGCTAATATACAATAACAGCTTGGAACCAAGCTTATTATCCTGGTACTAATAATATATAATAACAGCTCGGAACCAAAGCCAACTAAAGTACAGGGCAGGATAAAAGAATTTGTCAATTATTAAAACCTGTGAGCGGAGATTCTCTGTCTTGTCAACAAGCAGCTCAATCTTCTCCCCACGATCAAAAACCTGAATTTCAGAAGTAGAATAAGGATCAGAAACTTTCTCCAAACCTTCGGTGTATCCGCAAAGTACAGAGATGTACCTTCTCAGTGTTTTCCATCATCAAATTTTTCACTTCTGAAACTTGTGCTTGCACTTTAGCAAGCTTGTTTATCTCTTCAGGGTGGTCCACACAGTACTGCATGTGCTCTTTGAGTTTTGATCTACAAACAGTAAATGTTCACACACAAAATTAGCAAAAATAAGGCCATATGTTTTAAATAGACCCACACTGGCAAAAACACACACGTACCTAAACTCTCTGTTGAGGCTGCTTGGTGCAGCAGTAGCAGCTTTCCCACCAGCATATCTCTTGCTGAAATCATCCTTAACCCGAACCAAGAAAGCAATTGGTATCTGTTGCCCCACTGATTCAACGGCAACCACACAGTATGCTACACAAGAAAGCATGATGTCAGCATCGTAGTTTTTTCACTTCAAAGTTAGGAATGCCAACAAATGTCATATACTGTTCTGGAGTTATAATTCAACCAAGGAAAGAAACAAGCATTATCTTCGTTTTCAGAGAAGTGCCATGTCAGCAAAAAATCAGTTGCTTAATATATTTGAACAGTATTCCTTGATCAATTTTTCCAACACTATTGTCACTGCTATAAGCCATGCGACATGCGTTGGGAAAGGGGGTTTGAAGGAATTGTGCATTGAAATTCACGTAATAGCACTAGGAAAAAAAAGACACAGCGGTATAACAAAATTAGTTCAAAATCAGTTGTGACGTTTGACTTTAACTAATGAAGGTTTGGCCAGAGTTAAATTTGAACACAATCATCTAATATACGAATGGTATTGCTAGAACGGTAATGAGATGTACTCTACTGATATTACATTCTTTAAAAAAATTGCTTCTGTGTTCAGTAAAACGCTACAGTTCAACATTCATAAGTAGAAGCCAAATGTGACAACTAAATATGGATTGAGAGAGCATTATAGTTTCAACATCAATCCAAATCATGTATAGTTTTTAAAGCTTCCAGTGGGCATGTGCGACAAAAGCAACGACCAATTCTGTTGCAAAGTGCCAAAGGCTAGACTTAACTAACAAGAGCATCCAATCTACAGTCCAATCAAAGAGGAGCATCTATGTGAATTGATTTTTCATAAATACCATGCAAGGGATATTCATTCTTGTGGTGCTTGAAGATCAATACTTGAATACTTTTGCGGTTGTAGAAATATTATCCATGAAACGCTTATTCAAACTTAGATGGCCCATTGTAATGTGATCCGCTGTCATAAAAGGCTGAAACATACTACGCACTTATGTAGGTTGATTTAATTTATCACTGGTGAAACATCTTCTAACCAATTCCCTATCTACTTACTCTTCAAAAAGATGAAGGATATGAAAATAGCATTATAAATGGCACTCACACCCATTAGAAAACTCAGAAATGTTGATACATCTATATTGTTTAATAGATTAAGGGGCATTGCTTGTCCGGAAACCTATATACCATGCATAAATACACGCGGCAATTTGCTACACAGGTCTAGCAAGCCAGCAATGAACCATCTACCCTTCTACTATAAATAGATATCACGGCATGGAGGCAACAAATGAACCGCCAAATTATTTAGCATAAATATGTGCTGGCATTCGATACACATGCCTAGCAAGCCATCAACTAACAGTCTGTCCTCTACTATAAATAGCACTGATATCCAGAGGCGGCACCATGTACTGGATTATTTTACTGCTGATGTCGGCTATTGCAGCTGTTACAACACTGCCCCATAGGCGTGGGATAAGAGGAGCAACCACAGTATATTGACTGCATAGCACGATATTGACCAAGTATTACCGAACTCGAACTGACCGATACCCAGCGTGTGACCAACTAGAAGCCTAGTACCAAACCACGGGAGCAACAACCTCCCGCACGAAGTTCCCCTTCAACTAGTCTCTGTTTTGAGCACCTCCCCAAATTTGAGGATTTGCCACACCTTATTTTGCAGTTTGAGAATTTGCCCCTGTTTTGGCTGTAACCCAGGATTTGCCACATCTTTGCTGAAAGATTGAGGATTTGCCCCTAACATACTGTTTGGATCATTTGGCACATTATAGTACAAATTCTGTAACCAAAATACCCCCAACCCAATCTGTTTTAGTTATCCTCAATCGGGCATGAGCTCGCTGTTCCCGTACTCTGTTCGCCCTGGCGGCTTGCCTGTGGCCACCACGCAACGTCGCCGGCGTGCAGCTACACCTGAGTTGGAAGTCTCCCCCGAGTTTCCTTTCCAATCTGACTAGAAATGGGGTTATTAATCAAAGATTGATGGGCTGAAACATCCGGTGGTGGAAGAAAGAAAGTGACAGTTCAGAGAACAAGAAAATATAGCTGCTGTTTCAGTGTGCATTTGTTCTAACTTGTGAACTAGTAAGGGCTAATGTACCTTCTGATGTCACTAAAAAATGTAAATGTAATTTGTGATGTTGTGAACTATGAAGTGTGAATGCACTCTGTGATTAAAAGAAAAGGTGATGAAACTTTCCCAGATGTCTTCGGTCTGTACGTTCACTATGAAGTGTGAATGTAATCTTTGATTCTCCGTACGTTCAGGAGCGGGAGGTGGTCGAAGGAACCTAGGGTAGTAGCCGATCTTACCAGGTCGCCGCCGTCGGGGAGATCGAGGTCGCCATCGTCGTACCCGCCGCAGATCGCCACCGCCGCCGCAGGTACAGGTAGGATCAGATGAGAGAGTTATCGGGGCAACGTTTGGACTGGGTTCCTCTCACGTAGGTAAACACAAGGGCATTTTGGTCATGTTGTTGTGGGCCAGTCGTGGTAGGGGCAAATCTTCAATCTTTCAGCAAAGATGTGGCAAATCATGGGTTACAGCCAAAACAGGGGCAAATCCTCAAGCTGCAAAATAAGGTGTGGCAAATCCTCAAATTCCCCCGTGTGGCACAATAGACATCCGCCCACACGCCCCTGTGTGACATATCCAGCAGGCAGCCCACACAACTCTGTGTGGGCGAATATTAAAACTGCCCACACGTGTGGCACGAAGAGCATCCTACCACACACACGTTCAGCACGAGGGGATCGATCCCTCACATGAATTCGTTCGCTAGGGGGCCACACAGCCCGCATGCCTTTATCACACGAGGCTCTTTTCCCTGTGAAAAAAGTAACAAAAAGCCTACTGACAACAAATTAAATGAAAAGGCCCAGATTTTGTTTTCTTTCTTTGACAAATTAAAGCCCATATTTTGCTCGGCTACAAAAAAATGCCATTAGCTTTGGAAAATAGCAGAAAAAATTGCCATCCGAGTTTTTTAACAATGGCAAAGGTTTATAAACACATATTTAATCCCCCAATGAAATATGGAAAATCTGCCATGACAAAAAAAATCAATATTGCCATGTGAGAAAACACAAAATAGTCAAAAATTTCATGTGAACACAAAAAATTTGACAGGACAAATAAAAGAAAAAAATATAATGGCATTTTTAATTAAATTGCCATGAAAGTTTAATTTAAATTGCCGTGTTTTGAAGGATAATTTTGCCGTGTGTTAGAAAAAACACAGAAAGTTGAAAATCAAGTATGAACAAAGAGATCTGCCATGGCAGATTAGTATCAAAGAATTGCCGTGTTTTGTATGATGAATTTATCGTGTGTGAAAAACACAAAAAGTTGGAAATTCAAGTATGAACAAGAAACTTGCCATGGCAGATTCGTATCAAAACTTGCCACGGCGAAATTCACGTAAACTAAATTTGCAAGGTTGTAAAAGAAGAAAGAAAATTGGCCATGCTCCATAAACTACCGTCGCCATGAAAGATGCAATGAGATCGCCATGGTCCCGTTGAAAAAAGAAGACTTGCCATGTTGCAAAAAAAAGAAATAAAATTTGCCATGCCCCGTAAACTACATTTGCCATGATACGAACACTAAGTTTTTTTCGCACACGGCAAATTCATCATAGAAAACACAGCAGATTTGTATCAAAGAGTTGCCGTGTTTTGTATGATGAGTTTGCCGTGTACGAAAAGACACAAAAAGTTGAAGATCAAAGTATGAACAAAAAAATGCCATGGCAGATTCACATCCAAACTTACCATGGCAGATTCGTATCAAAACTTGCCACGGCGAATTCATGTAAACTAAATTTTCCATGAACCAATAAACTAAATTTACCATGATTCGTAAACTAAATTTGCCATGAACCAATAAAATAAAATTTGCCATGATCAATAAACCAAATTTGTATCAAAACTTGGCATGGCAGATTTGTATCAAGAATTGCTGTGTTTTGGTATGATGAATTTGCCGTGTGTGTAAAACACCAAAAGTTGAAAAACAAAAAATATAAATGAGGAAATTGCCATGGCAAATTCGTATCAGGAATTGCCATGTGTTTGTATGATGAATTTGCCGTGTGTGGAAAAACACAAAAAGTTGAAAGTCAAGTATGAACAAGAAAAATGCCATGGCAGATTCATATCAAAACTTGCCATGGAGAAATTCATGTAAACTAAAACTTGCCATGATTTGAAAACTAAATTTGCCATGAACCAAATAAACTAAATTTGACATGATCAAACAAAATCAGTTTGCCATGGTCAATGAACTAAATTTGCCATTATCAACAAACTAAATTTGCCTTAGTTAAGTAAGAAACAAAAGCATAAACGTTGTGGTGGGCATGTTAAAAAAACTATATTTTCCTTGGCAAATAAACATGAAATTTTTGCCATGGCAAACTTTGAAAAATAGGTCATAGGAACATTTTCTAAACTTGCTATGCGATCAAATGCAGAAAAATTTGCATGCTATGTACACATATTAAGTTGACATGGCAAGTTTGCCATGTATTTGAACATCTATAACTTTAACATGTTTTGAACATCTATAGCTTTGCCATATTTTTCAACACCTTAAGTTGCCATACTTTTGAACATCTACATGTTTTATTTGAGAGATTTGCCATGTATGTAAAAGAACATGAAAAAATGACCATGAATTTGCCATGGAAAATTCATATTAGAATTTCCATGGAATTTAACTAAAACTACCATATTAGAATTAGATCATGCTACAAAAGTAAACTTGACATGTGTCTGATGTAGCTGTTGAATTATGCCATGGCAACTACCGCAAAAACTTGCCATGGCAACTACTCGTAACAATTATGATATGGCAACTACTCCTACTCCAGAATTGTGCCATGGCAACTACACCAAATTTTTTTGCCATGCCAACTGCTTGTAGGAATTCTGCCCATGGCAACTATTACGAAAAGATTGCCATGGCAACTACTCTGGAAAATCTACCCATGGCAACTACTATAGAAAAAAATTGTCGTGGCAACTACTCATAGAAATTCTGTCCACCGCAACTATTATGACAAATTTGCCGTGGCAACTACTCTAGATTGCTCCATCGCCGGCTTGCAATTTTTCTGTGCACAACAGCAATTGGGTGAGACTAGAAGCAAGAGATTTGAGGATCCTCGCTAACCAGCAGAGAAAATAGACTGACAAAAAAATGTGCAGAAACAGAGAAGCATACTAGAGACACTCATTTCATACAGAAACAGGGAACTACATGCTACAGACTACATACACTATATGCAGAATTGCTGCGTTTTAATGCAGAATTTCCTAATGATCTCTATTCCAAAAATATGTTCTCCTACACTTGCATCTGTTCGAACTTGCCCCCTGCAGTTGCATCTGTGAACTTAAATGCTAATGTGGGACAAAAAGGAGCAGCAGGGCAAACATCTGTGAATTGAATTGTCTACTCCTATGGGCACAAATGCTGCATCTACGTTAACAAAAACTTACCTGAACAAACTTTGCATGAGCGGGGTGGAGGATTTGCACACAGGGCTCCGCGCGTGATGAGCGGGGATGGAGCTGCAGGAGGGAAGCAGCGTTGTCGCCGGCCGTCCGAGCAGCGTCCACACGCCGTTGCTGCCCCGCCATGGCCGCCGCCTGCTTCTCATCCCCTCCACACAACGACAAAAAAGGGGGTCGCAGTCGCGCTGCCAACCTGGCTCACCCGGTTGTCGCTGTCGCGCTGCCGACGTGGTGCTTGCGCTCGGGGTCAAACAGCTCTGTCTTGCGTCGGCGTCCACCGCAAAGGCCGAGCCGCGCCAGGGACCACAGCTACGCGCTCCCCCTCCGTTCCCAGTGTAGCACGAAATGGGCGCGGTGGAGCTCGAAGCCCAGCAGCAGCGGCGCCTTCCCTCATCGTCGGTTGGATTCAACTGTTGTTCACCGCTGTCGCGGCCTCCGCCCCACCTCACCAGCCATCTACCTCCATCCCGTGCCCCCCAAATGCGCATCTAGCGCGGGCCTCGTCGGCGGTCGCCGGGATCCGCGAGCCTCGTCGGATTAGGGACAGTCGGGGGAGGACAATGGGAAGATTCAACCGGATCCAACTTTTGGTCACCGCCGCCGTGGCCTCCGCCCGCCATCGCCCACCTCCACAGCCAACTGCCTCCATCCCGTGACCCCCACCGCATCTAGCGGACCTCGCCGGTAGTCACCAGGATCCAGGGGGCTTGCCGAATTAGAGGTGGTCGCAAGGATAGGGGAAGAGAAAGTGTAGACGAGTGGGGAAGAGAAGGTGAGATAGAGTGGACGCCGTTTGGGATGGAAGGAGTGGGCGTCGTCCGGGCCGGTTGGTCTTGACCCGCATGAGCTCGTTGGCTGACGTGGCGATTTATTATGCTTCAATATTTGTGCGAAACATCCAACGACAGATGATGCGTGTGGGCGGGATGCTACACACCACACGTGTGGGCGTTAATATTTTCGAAACGGAAAACCAACGCCCACATGTGTGGGCGTTTGCAGATCGCCCACACGCCTCTATCACCACTCATTTTGCCACGTATGAATAGATGACATCAGCAGAAATCTTTTTGGTTTTCGGCTTAAACATGTTTTATCTCCTAAATAAAAAAGCGAACTAAAAATCCGTTTTCACCATTATATCCGTCTCAACGAGATCTTCAAAACTAGACCCCATGTTGATATGTTTCGACGAATTTTTTTGCCAAGAAGTTGCCATGATGTTTACACTATAGTTGCCATAGTGCTTAAACTAAAGTTGCCATGTGGCAATTTTAGTTTGTAGATCATGGCAATTTTAGTTTTTTTATGATGGCAATTCCACTACTTTGACCATGAAAATATTTTTTTATTGTACCATCAATTTTAGGTGCATGTACCATGGCAATTTTAGTTTATGGTGCATGGCAAGTTTAGTTTCTTAATTCTCTGTTTTATAATATGTTAAAATTTATATTTAAAAGTAAAAGAAAATAGTTGAAATATATCATGGCAACTTCAGTGTAAATATCATGGCAATTCATGTGCAATAGACATGGTAACCCCTCGGTACTCCGGTAAAATCCCGATTTCACCCGGAACACTTCCGATATCCAAATATAGGCTTCCAATATATCAATCTTCATGTCTCGACCATTTCGAGACTCCTCCTCATGTCCGTGATTACATCCGGGACTCCCAACAACCTTCGGTATATCAAAACTCATAAACTCATAATATAAATCGTCATCGAACTTTAAGCGTGCGGATCCTACATGTTCGAGAACTATGTAGACATGACCGAGACACGTCTCCGGTCAATAACCAATAGCAGAACCTGGATGCTCATATTGGCTCCCACATATTCTACGAAGATCTTTATCGGTTAAACCGCATAACAACATATGTTGTTCCCTTTGTCATCGGTATGTTACTTGCCCGAGATTCGATCGTCGGTATCTCAATACCTAGTTCAATCTCGTTACCGGCAAATCTCTTTACTCGTTCCGTAATACATCATCCCGCAACTAACTCATTAGTTACAATGCTTGCAAGGCTTATAGTGATGTGCATTACCGAGAGGGCCCAGAGATACCTCTCCGACAATCAGAGTGAAATCTCGAAATACGCCAACCCAACAAGTACCTTTGGAGACACCTGTAGAGCACCTTTATAATCACCCAGTTACGTTGTGACGTTTGGTAGCACACAAAGTGTTCCTCCGGTAAATGGGAGTTGCATAATCTCATAGTAATAGGAACATATATAAGTCATGAATAAAGCAATAGCAACATACTAAACGATCAAGTGCTAAGCTAACGGAATGGGCCAAGTCAATCACATCATTCTCCTAATGATGTGATCCCGTTAATCAAATAACAACTCATTTCTATGGTTAGGAAACTTAACCATGTTTGATTAACGAGCTAGTCAAGTAGAGGCATACTAGTGACACTATGTTCGTCTATGTATTCACACATGTATTATGTTTCCGGTTAATACAATTCTAGCATGAATAATAAACATTTATCATGAAATAAGGAAATAAATAATAACTTTATTATTGCCTCTAGGGCATATTTCCTTCAGTCTCCCACTTGCACTAGAGTCAATAATCTAGTTCACATCACCATGTGATTTAACACTAATATTCATATCTGCATGTGATTGACACCCATACTTCACATCATCATGTGACCAACGTCCAAAGGGTTTACTAGAGTCAATAATCTAGTTCACATCGATATGTGATTAACACCCAAAGAGTACTAAGGTGTGATCATGTTTTGCTCGGTCTGTCACATTCAGAGCCGTATGTATTTTGCAAATATTCTATGTCTACAATGCTCTGCATGGAGCTACTCTAGCTAATTGCTCCCACTTTCAATATGTATCCAGATTTAGACTTAGAGTCATCTGGATCAGTGTCAAAACTTGCATCGACGTAACCCTTTACGATGAATCTTTCTGTCACCTCTATAATCGAGAAACATATCCTTATTCCACTAAGGATAATTTTGACCGTCGTCAAGTGATCTACTCCTAGATCACTATTGTACTCTCTTGCCAAACTCAGGGTAGGGTATACAATAGGTCTGGTACACAGCATGACATACTTTATAGAACCTATGGCTGAGGCATAGGGAATGACTTTCATTCTCTCTCTATCTTCTATCGTGGTCGGGTTTTTAGTCATACTCAACTTCACACCTTTGCAACACAGGCAAGAACTCTTTCTTTGACTGATCCATTTTGAACTACTTTGTCAAGGTATGTACTCATTGAAAATCTTATCAAGCGTCTTGATCTATCTCAATAGATCTTGATGCTCAATATGTAAGTAGCTTTACTGAGGTCTTTCTTTTTAAGGAACTCCTTTCAAACACTCCTTTATGCTTTCTAGAAAAATTCTACATCATTTTTGATCAACAATATGTCACTCACATATACTTATCAGAAAGGCTGCAATGCTCCCGCTCACTTTCTTGTAAATACAGGCTTCACCGCAAGTCTGTATAAAACTATATGCTTTGATCACACTATCAAAACGTTTATTCCAACTCCGAGAGGCTTGCACCAGTCCATAAATAGATTGCTGGAGATTGCACACTTTGTTAGCACCTTTTGGATCGACAAAACCTTTTGGTTGCATCATATACAACTCTTTTTCCAGAAATCCATTCAGGAATGCAGTTTTGACATCCATTTGCCAAATTTCATAATCATAAAATGCGGCAATTGCTAACATGATTCGGACAGACTTAAGTATCGCTACGGGTGAGAAAGTCTCATCGTAGTCAACCCCTTGAACTTGTCGAAAACCTTTCGCAACAAGTCGAGCTTTGTAGACAGTAACATTAGCATCAGCGTCAGTCTTCTTCTTGAAGATCCATCTATTCTCGATGGCTTGCCGATCATCGGGCAAGTCAACCAAAGTCCATACTTTGTTCTCATACATGGATCCCATCTCAGATTTCATGGCCTCAAGCCATTTTGCGAAATCTGGGCTCACCATCGCTTCTTCATAGTTTGTAGGTTCGTCATGGTCTAGTAACATAACCTCCAGAATAGTATTACCATACCACTCTGGTGCGGATCTTACTCTGGTTGACCTACGAGGTTCGGTAGTAACTTGATCTGAAGTTTCATGATCAATATCATTAGCTTCCTCACTAATTGGCGTAGTCGTCACAGGAACCGGTTTCTGTGATGAACTATTTTTCAATAAGGGAGCAGGTACAGTTACCTCATCAAGTTCTACTTTCCTCCCACTCACTTCTTTCGAGAGAAACTCCTTCTCTAGAAAGGATCCATTCTTAGTAACGAATATTTTGCCTTCGGATCTATGATTAGAAGGTTTACCCAACAGTCTCCTTTGGGTATCCTATGAAGACGCATTTCTCCGATTTGGGTTCGAGCTTATCAGGTTGAAACCTTTTTCACATAAGCATCACAACTCCAAACTTTAAGAAACGACAGCTTAGGTTTATTGCTAAACCATAGTTCATACGATGTCGTCTCAACTGATTTAGATGGTGCCCTGTTTTAATGTGAATGCAACTATCTCTAATGCATAACCCTAAAACGATATTGGTAAATCGGTAAGAGACATCATTGATTGGACCATATCAAATAAAGTGCGGTTATGATGTTCGGACACACCGTTACACTATGGTGTTCTAGGTGGCATGAGTTTGTGAAACTATTCCACATTATTTTAACTGAAGGCCAAACTCGTAACTCAAATATTCATCTCTACGATCAGATCGTAGAAACTTTATTTTCTTGTTACGATGATTTTCCACTTCACTCTGAAATTCTTTGAACCTTTCAACTATTTCAGACTTATGTTTCATCAAGTAGATATACCCATATCTGCTCAAATCATCTGTGAAGGTTAGAAAATAACGATACCCGCCACGAGCCTTAATACTCATTGGTCTGCATACATCAGTATGTATTATTTCCAACAAGTCAGTAGCTCGTTCCATTGTTCCGGAGAACGGAGTTTTTAGTCATCTTGCCCAAAAGGCACGGTTCGCAAGCATCAAATGATTCATAACCAAGTGATTCCAAAAATCCATCTTTATGGAGTTTTTTTATGCGCTTTACACCGATATGACCCAAACGGCAGTGCCACAAATAAGTTGCACTATCATTATTAACTTTGCATCTTTTGGCATCAATATTATGAATATGTGTATCATTACGATCGAGATCCAACAAACTATTTTCATTGGGTGTATGACCATTGAATGTTTTATTCATGTAAACAAAACAACAATTATTCTCTGACTTTAAATGAATAACGTATTGCAATAAACATGATCAAATCATATTCATGCTCAACGCAAATGCCAAATAACATTTATTTAGGTTTAACACTAATCCTGAAAGTATAGGGAGTGTGTGATGATGATCATATCAATCTTGGAACTACTTCCAACACTCATCGTCACTTCCCCTTCAACTAGTCTCTGTTTATTCTGCAACTCCTATTTTGAGTTACTAATCTTAGCAACCGAACAAGTATCAAATACTCAGGGGCTACTATAAACACTAGTAAGGCACACATCAATAACCTGTATATCAAATATACCCTTGTTCACTTTGCCATCCTTCTTATCCACCAAATATTCAGGCTTCCGCTTCCAGTGACCATTTCCTTTGCAGTGTAAGCACTCAGTTTCAGTCTTTGGTCCAGCTTTGGGCTTCTTCGCGGGAGTGAAAACTTGCATGTCATTCTACTTGAAGTTCCCTTTCTTTCCCTTTGCCCTTTTCTTGAAACTAGTGGTCTTGTCAATCATCAACACTTGATGCTCTTTTCTTGATTTCTACCTTCATCGATTTCAACATCATGAAGAGATCGGGAATCGTTTTTGTCATCCCTTGCATACTATAGTTCATCACGAAGTTCTAGTAACTTGTTGATGGTGACTAGAGAACTCTGTCAATCACTATCTTATCTGGAAGATTAAATCCCACTTGATTCAAGCGATTGTAGTTGTCACGCCCAATATGCGACCCTATCCAAAAGGAACTCGACGGTCCCACCAAGGATAGACCCGCATATTGGAACGCTTTTGCAAGGTGGATATCATTACATCAACATTACATAATAGATGGGGACACATACAAAAGGCATACAATGCCACACAAATACAACAATACAACATAAAAGAACAACATCCGGCTACGGATGAATCATAAACAGAAACTCAAACAATATCCACCCTGCTAGCCCAGGCTGCCGACCTGGAACCTATCCCCTGATCGAAGAAGAAGCAGAAGAAGAACTCAATGCAAGGAAGCATCGCTCTCGCATCATGATCATCGCATAACCTGTACCTGCAACTGTTGTTGTAGTAATCTGTGAGCCACGAGGACTCAGCAATCCCATTACCATGGGTATCAAGACTAGCAAAGCTTAATGGGAAAGGAAGGGGTAAAGTGGTGAGGTTGCAGCAGCGACTAAGCAAATATGGTGGCTAACATACGCAAATGAGAGCGAGAAGAGAAACAAAGGAACGGTCGTGAACTAGCAATGATCAAGAGGTGATCCTGAACACCTACTTACGTCAAGCATAACACAGAAACCGTGTTCACTTCCCGGACTCCGCCGAGAAGAGACCATCACGGCTACACACTCGGTTGATGCGTTTTAATTCAGATCAAGTGTCAAGTTATCTACAACCGGACATTAACAAATTCCCATCTGTCACATAACCGCGGGCACGGCTCTCGAAAGTTTATACCCTGCAGGGGTGTCCCAACTTAGCCCATGACAAGCTCTCGTGATCAACGAAGGAATAGACCTTCTCCCAGGAAGACCCGATCAGTCTCGGAATCCCGGTTTACAAGACATTTCGACAATGGTAAAACAAGACCAGCAAGACCTCCCGGCGTGCCGACATCCTGATAGTAGCCGCGCGTATCTCGTCTCAGGCCACGACCGGATGAGCAGTCCGTACAACTAAAACCAGACCTCAAGTTTCCTTGAGGTGGCGCTGCAAAGCGCTCTAGTTTGGACCAACACTTAGACAAGCATTGGCCCGGGGGGGCTGAATAAAGATGACCCTTGGGTTAATTACTCCCAAGGGAAATATAGGTGGTGGTGAGGCAAATGGTAAAACCAATGTTGGGCCTTGCTGGAGGAGTTTTATTCAAAGCGAACTGTCAGGGGGGTCCCATAAATCACCCGACCGCGTTAGGAACGCAAAATCCGGGAACATAACACCGGTATGACGGAAACTAGGGCGGCAAGAGTGGAACAAAACACCAGGCATAAGGCCGAGCCTTCCACCCTTTACCAAATATATAGATGCATTAATAATATAAGAGATATTGTGATATCCCAACATAAACCCTGTCCACCATGGAGCAATCTTCAACTTCACCTGCAACTAGCAACGCTATAAGAGGGGCTGAGCAAAAGCGGTAACATAGCCAAACAACGGTTTGCATAGGAACGGTGTCAAAGGTTAGAGGTTCATGGCAATTTGGGAGGCTTGATAAACAGGTAATAGGTAGCGCAGCATAGCGATAGACGAAGCAACTAGCATAGCAATGATAGTAGTGAGATCCAGGGTAGCGGCCATCTTGCCTGAAATCCCGCAAGGAAGAAGAACGAGTCCATGAAGAAGATGAAGCCACGAAGACGAACCACACGTAGACGAACGAATCCTCACGATCGCAACGAAACGGGAACTAACAAGAAGAAGCACACAACATGGTAAAAACACCACACATGAACAAGACATGATGCACAACAAGCATGATGCATGACCAAGCTACATGAAGCTACTCATGGCAAGAGATGATGCAAACAAGAACAACACATCAAGGCAAGTTTAAATGAGGCCGGAAACAACATATAACAATTCCGGTAAGTCCTCATATGCAAATTTCGAAATTGATCCAGAACTGAATAAACCTTATGTTCAAGTTGTTAAACAGCAGGTTAAGATGCACCAAGATGATCTACACGAGATTCTAGTCAAGTTACATATAAAGTTCATTAGATTCGGAGCTACGGGCTAGAAGATATGAGCAAAACAAGTTAAACATGGCATTGATGCAAAATGCATACAAACATCAAGCAAACACCTCAAAACAAGGATGCAACATGATAATATGAAGCTACATGTAAAAACAAGCAAGTTTCATATAGAGCACACTCAAAACGCAGCAACGGTTCAACACCCACACACTAGTCATAACAACAATCTGTCCATAACAGCAACTAGGCATCTTACAAGCATCAAAACAACAAGCTACATCATCCCAACATAATAAAAAAAGGCATGGGCATGAAGTACAGGTAAAGCATAATAAGACATGAACACTGAGCTATCTCCAGAAACAACTAGAACATGCTCAAAAACACATGGTAAGATTGCAAACATTAACAGTTTCAGACTTGGTAGAAAATAACATCAGGTTGCAATGTTTAGAGCTATCAAACAACATGTTACAGGAACTTATCATGGCAAACAAAGGCATGGCATGAATCTACTAATAGCATAGATCAAAAGTCCCTTACTGACCAAGAGCCAAAAAGGCACAGAAAATATGATGGCACCCATGTAAACATGGCAAGTTATATTACAGATTCAAACATGGCAGGAACAACAATAAGTAGGCATGTTGGTGAGCTTGAACCACTCACCACAGAGCAATACATGGCATGGCAAAGCAACCAACAGCAAGAAGACATGTTTATGAAGCTAAGCATGGCAAGAGCAAGTTCATAGGGTGCATGGATCACTAGCAAAACACATGGGAACAAGTGAACTTAATGTTAACAGGCTGACAGCAACAATTTCAAGCAACTTTGGAGCAAGATTACAACATGATACAGCAGGCTATAATTGCAACCAAGGGCATGAATGGATAGAGCATGACATTTAGATCAAAACATGTTTATAGAGCATCTCCAGATTATGCATAGAATGATTAGTAGGAACATGTTTACATAGCAACAAAATATAATAGAATCTGCCAGGAAATCAGCAATAGCAACTACCCTACTTAGCAAGCTTGATACACTCAGCACACAACTCACATAAATACATGGTTAACACCCCTGGAAAGATGGCATGGCATAGATCAACATACATGTAGACATCAACCTCATAGGATGCACACATCAATCATGGCAAAAATGATAAATGAGCAAGTTATAACAGTTTCAGCAGATTAACATCAACATGCACTCTTCCAACAGCATTTCGGGCATCAATATAAGCTCAAATGAAAATGATGCGATGGAATGAAATGAAGTACTCGTCGAGACGAACAATTTGACATATTACACGCGTAAAACGGAGCTACAGATGCAGAGATGTGATGCGATGAACATGGCATGATTTTGTCAGGGATTCGGGGACTTAGTGGAATTTACCCCGCGAAAACTGGACGGAGATGTTCTGGGATGGAGGGATCCGGGGCGCGGCGGAGGTGTTTGGTTCCGGGACGGGTGGATCTGGTCCCGATCCCGGGCCTCGCCGGAGTTGGCCGGGGAGGTGGCCGGAGACGGTCGCCGGTGGCGAGGAGGGGGCCGGAGCGCGAGGGAGAGGCGGCCCCGGACCGGATCTCGCCGGATCCGGCCGGCGGCGAGCTGGGCTGACGGCGGGGCGCGGAGGTGCGGCTCCCGCGGCGACGGCCGGTGGCGGGGAGCAGCGGCACGGCGGCGGCGGCGCTCGCCGGCGGCGGGCCGGGAGCCGAGGCGCAGGGCGCGGGGCGCTCGGGGCCGGGCGGCGCGCCGGGTGCGAGGCGCGGGGCAGGCGCGGAGGAGCTCCGGCGAGGGCGGCGGGGTCCGGCGCCGGCGGGGCGGCGGCGCGACACGGCGGGGCGGCGGCGCGACAGCTCGGCGGCGGATGGCGGCGGGGCGCGCCGGCGACGCGGGGGCGGGGCACCCAGGCGGCGGGGCGCCGCACCGGGCCGGGAGGGCCGCGGACGGGCTCACGGGCCCGCGCGGTCGGCGGCGATGGCCGGAGTGCCATGTGGCATGTCGCGGTTGGCTGGGCGGCGCGGACGGACGCGTCCGGTCCAATCCGGACGTGTCCGGCGGCGCGGAGGGGGAATTTTTAGGGTTTGCCCGTGAATTCGGGGGAGGGGTCTATATATAGAGGTAGAGGGAGGTAGGAGTGTCCAAATGAGGAGAGGTTTTCGGCCACGCGATCATGATCGAACGACCGAGAGTATGGAGGGGAGTTTGCTGGGTTTTGGGCCACTTTGGAAGGGGTGTTGGGCTGCAACTCAAAGAGGGCTTTTGCGGTTACCCGGTTAACCGTTGGAGTATCAAACGGACTCCAAATGGCACGAAACTTGACAGGCGGTCTACCGGTGCTATACCAAGGCCGCTTGGCAAGCCTCGGGTCATTCCGAGAAAGTTTAATACCCGCACAAGAGAAGAGGCAAAAAGGGGAACGCCGGATGACGTAGAAGCGCCGGAGTGCAAAACGGACAACGGGGAAAAGGCTCGGATGCATGAGACGAACATGTATGCAAAATGAGATGCACATGATGACACGATATGAAATGCATATGATGACATGGCAAAGTGCAACACGCAAGCAAATGACATGGCAACGACGGCGAATAACTGGCAGACACCTGGCGCATCGAATCCGGGGCGTTACAATGCTCCTCCACTAACAAGAGATCCCGTCCCGAGATTTTAGGACCGAGACGGAAGGGAAAAGGGATGAGGTGAAACAAGAACTCAAGAGAAGAAGCAAAGAATCGAGAGCACTCGAGAAGAAGAGAGGAACAACGAGAATGGCGAGAATCGAAAGATCACTGAATCAGATAGACTATGAACCACTTGTTAGAATGAGATAGGAAACGAGTAAGACTGAAAGGATTTAGGCAGCACTCCGGCTGAAAAAGGAAGGATTTTGACAAGAACTTGAGAGGATGGAATGATACTTGATGAAGACATGACACAAAACCTCCGGAAGGAATTGAATTTTTTTTTGAAAAGAACTTAGAAGGGAGGATTGAACGGAGTTGTTGAGAAAAACAACAACGAAAAGAATAGGCTTGTTGTGGACTTATGGATAACATCTCAAAATTATGAGGTGATCTCCGACCACAAGCGGAAATGATTGGATAGCTGAGAAGAATGAAGAAATGCAAAACTCCACTTCAAAAGAATACGGAGAATTAATTACACTTCGAGACGCGAGAAGAAAAGATACTTGAATTCCTCAAACAAGAATCTTGATGAACACTTGAGGAATGAATTAAATCATGAAGAACCACCATGAAGAACTCCAGTAAACAAAAGAATGACGAGATAGAATGAAGAATGAAAGAATAAGATGGGCCTTGCGATGATTTAGATGGAGGTTCCGACGAGATGGCCGAGGAAATTTGAACTCCGGAAAAGAAAAGATGGAGAACACTTGGAACTAGAATTTATTCATCAAGAATAACTCCGAAGGAAGGGATTAATCACTTGGAGGAAATAAGAATAAGATTTATTGTATGCTTATCCTTCATCAAATTAAATTGATGGCAAGCAATGGATTTGCATACTACTTATTCTTCTTGAAAAGGATTAAGGGAAATATGGCGCAAAACTTGAGAAAGTCTTCATGAACCACCGGTAGGATTGAAAAGAACGAATGAATTAAAATGATAAACGAAGAAAAAGAATCTTGAACGAACCACCGGAAGAATATTGAGATGAATGAAGGGGCACGAATATAGAATAATTGGAGAACGAATCTGAAAACTTAGAACGAAGAAATCTTCCGAAAAGATGGCCTCCGGATGAAAAGAAACGGAAAGACAACTCCCGAAATACTCCGGATGGGTAAGAAAAGAATATCTGACAAATGGAATAAATCAAGAGGCTAACAAGAAGCTAGAACCATGAATCTTCGCAAGAACGGGCAAGATTTAGAGGAAAACTCTTCTTCAATCTTCAAAAGACGACGGGACACACCACCAAAATTACTGAGATACTCCGGGAGAATGAAAAGCAAAGGGGTTGAGCCAAAATGAAAAGAATATGAAATCGATCTTGGAGAAGGCATGTGACTGATGAAATTCATTCTTACATCACACTTGAAAAGAATTGAGAATAACTCCGTGGGAATTAGAAGAGTCAGGTAAGATCCTGGGAAAAGACCTGTGGGTTAGGGCCCACTGAAGAGAAAAACACCGTTGAAAAGGATTGTTGAACAGGTAGATGATGCGCCGGGATGATTTTAATATTTGAATTGTTCCGGTGCATCATACTCCGGAAGGATAAAATGGCGAGAGACGAACGAGCAAAGGGAAATACTTGAGCCGAGAGAAAGAATATGATCAACCTGAAAAACTTGAATTAAGTCCACCAGAGAAGAAAAGAGATGAAGAATGACGAATGAGACGAGAAATCACCCGTCGAAACAATTGAGGGAAGACTGAAGAGACTCCGTACGAATGAAAATTGATGGTCGAAAGAGACTCAGACTCCGGGAAGAAGAGGGTGGGAGGGCGGGAAAACAAAAGAAACTCGGAAGGGGAAACCGACGAATATCTTGAAGAGGAAAACACCGGTTGAAATCATTGAGGAAAGAAAGAAAAGACTTTGCACGAGTAGGAAGGATACTCGATTACGGACTCCGGATTCGAGAAGACGAAGGGAGGGCGGGTGGGAAAAGAAAACAACTGAGGTTTGAACTTAGCAACGATGAAGAGGCTCAAGTCAACTTGACGAGAAATGCACCGGACAAAAGAGGATGGACAACTCACGAAACTAACCACGTGATCCTAAAGAAAAATTTGAACGGGAAGAGGAGTAATTCAAAACACCTACGTCAAGATTCCTTACCAGAGTGACGAAGGGGCAGAGGAGTAAAAATAATTCCTACTCTCCGATATAACTGGACTCCAAAAACAGTTTTCTTCTAGACTCAACAACGGCCAAACTACACGATCAATCAAGGGGGCTCCTAAGGTTGGTCGAGGCTCTGATACCAACTTGTCACACCCAATATGCGACCCTATCCAAAAGGAACTCGACGGTCCCACCAAGGATAGACCCGCATATTGGAACGCTTTTGCAAGGTGGATATCATTACATCAACATTACATAATAGATGGGGACACATACAAAAGGCATACAATGCCACACGAATACAACAATACAACATACAAGAACAACATCCGGCTACGGATGAATCATAAACAGAAACTCAAACAATATCCACCCTGCTAGCCCAGGCTGCTGACCTGGAACCTATCCCTTGATCAAAGAAGAAGCAGAAGAAGAACTCAATGCAAGCAAGCATCGCTCTCGCGTCATGATCATCGCATAACCTGTACCTGCAACTGTTGTTGTAGTAATCTGTGAGCCACGAGGACTCAGCAATCCCATTACCATGGGTATCAAGACTAGCAAAGCTTAATGGGAAAGGAAGGGGTAAAGTGGTGAGGTTGCAGCAGCGACTAAGCAAATATGGTGGCTAACATACGCAAATGAGAGCGAGAAGAGAAACAAAGGAACAGTCGTGAACTAGCAATGATCAAGAGGTGATCCTGAACACCTACTTATGTCAAGCATAACACAGAAACCGTGTTCACTTCCCGGACTCCGCCGAGAAGAGACCATCACGGCTACACACTCGGTTGATGCGTTTTAATTCGGATCAAGTGTCAAGTTATCTACAACCGGACATTAACAAATTCCCATCTGCCACATAACCGCGGGCACGGCTCTCGAAAGTTTATACCCTGCAGGGGTGTCCCAACTTAGCCCATGACAAGCTCTCGCGATCAACGAAGGAATAGACCTTCTCCCAGGAAGACCCGATCAGTCTCGGAATCCCGGTTTACAAGACATTTCGACAATGGTAAAACAAGACCAACAAGACCTCCCGACATGCTGACATCCTGATAGTAGCCACGCGTATCTCGTCTCAGGCCACGACCGGATGAGCAGTCCGTACAACTAAAACCAGACCTCAAGTTTCCTTGAGGTGGCGCTGCAAAGCGCTCTAGTTTGGACCAACACTTAGACAAGCATTGGCCCGGGGGGGCTGAATAAAGATGACCCTTGGGTTAATTACTCCCAAGGGAAATATAGGTGGTGGTGAGGCAAATGGTAAAACCAATGTTGGGCCTTGCTGGAGGAGTTTTATTCAAAGCGAACTGTCAGGGGGGTCCCATAAATCACCCGACCGCGTTAGGAACGCAAAATCCAGGAACATAACACCGGTATGACGGAAACTAGGGCGGCAAGAGTGAAACAAAACACCAGGCATAAGGCCGAGCCTTCCACCCATTACCAAATATATAGATGCATTAATAATATAAGAGATATTGTGATATCCCAACATAAACCCTGTCCACCATGGAGCAATCTTCAACTTCAACTGCAACTAGCAACGCTATAAGAGGGGCTGAGCAAAAGCGGTAACATAGCCAAACAACGGTTTGCATAGGAACGGTGTCAAAGGTTAGAGGTTCATGGCAATTTGGAAGGCTTGATAAACAGGTAATAGGTAGCGCAGCATAGCGATAGAACGAAGCAACTAGCATAGCAATGATAGTAGTGAGATCCAGGGTAGCGGTCATCTTGCCTGAAATCCCACAAGGAAGAAGAACGAGTCCATGAAGAAGATGAAGCCACGAAGACGAACCACACGTAGACGAACGAATCCTCACGATCGCAACAAAACGGGAACTAACAAGAAGAAGCACACAACATGGTAAACACACCACACATGAACAAGACATGATGCACAACAAGCATGATGCATGACCAAGCTACATGAAGCTACTCATGGCAAGATATGATGCAAACAAGAACAACACATCAAGGCAAGTTTAAATGAGGCCGGAAACAACATATAACAATTCCGGTAAGACCTCATATGCAAATTTCGAAATTGGTCCAGAACTGAATAAACCTTATGTTCAAGTTGTTAAACAGCAAGTTAAAATGCACCAAGATGATCTACACGAGATTCTAGTCAAGTTACATATAAAGTTCATTAGATTCGGAGCTACGGGCTAGAAGATATGAGCAAAACAAGTTAAACATGGCATTGATGCAAAATGCATACAAACATCAAGCAAACACCTCAAAACAAGGATGCAACATGATAATATGAAGCTACATGTAAAAACAAGCAAGTTTCATATAGAGCACACTCAAAACGCAGCAACGGTTCAACACCCACACACTAGTCATAACAACAATCTGTCCATAACAGCAACTAGGCATCTTACAAGCATCAAAACAACAAGCTACAGCATCCCAACATAATAACAAAAGGCATGGGCATGAAGTACAGGTAAAGCATAACAAGACATGAACACTGAGCTATCTCCAGAAACAACTTGAACATGCTCAAAAACACATGGTAAGATTGCAAACATTAACAGTTTCAGACTTGGCAGAAAATAACATCAGGTTGCAATGTTTAGAGCTATCAAACAACATGTTACAGGAACTTATCATGGCAAACAAAGGCATGGCATGAATCTACTAATAGCATATATCAAAAGTCCCTTACCGACCAAGAGCCAAAAAGGCACGGAAAATATGATGGCACCCATGTAAACATGGCAAGTTATATTACAGATTCAAACATGGCAGGAACAACAATAAGTAGGCATGTTGGTGAGCTTGAACCACTCACCACAGAGCAATACATGGCATGGCAAAGCAACCAACAGTAAGAAGACATGTTTATGAAGCTAAGCATGGCAAGAGCAAGTTCATAGGGTGCATGGATCACTAGCAAAACACATGGGAACAAGTGAACTTAATGTTAACAGGCTGACAACAACAATTTCAAGCAACTTTGGAGCAAGATTACAACATGATACAGCAGGCTATAATTGCAACCAAGGGCATGAATGGATAGAGCATGACATGTAGATCAAAACATGTTTATAGAGCATCTCCAGATTATGCATAGAATGATTAGTAGGAACATGTTTACATAGCAACAAAATATAACAGAATCTGCTAGGAAATCAGCAACATCAACTACCCTACTTAGCAAGCTTGATACACTCAGCACACAACTCACAAAAATACATGGTTAACACCCCTGGAAAGATGGCATGGCATAGATCAACATACATGTAGACATCAACCTCATAGGATGCACACATCAATCATGGCAAAAATGATAAATGAGCAAGTTATAACAGTTTCAGCAGATTAACATCAACATGCACTCTTCCAACAGCATTTCGGGCATCAAGATGAGCTCAAATGAAAATGATGCCCTGGAATGAAATGAAGTACTCGTCGAGACGAACAATTTGACATATTACACGCGTAAAACGGAGCTACGGATGCAGAGATGTGATGCGATGAACATGGCATGATTTTGTCAGGGATTCGGGGACTTAGTGGAATTTACCCCGCGAAAACTGGACGGAGATGTTCTGGGATGGAGGGATCCGGGGCGCGGCGGAGGCGTTTGGTTCCGGGACGGGTGGATCTGGTCCCGATCCCGGGCCTCGCCGGAGTTGGCCGGGGAGGTGGCCGGACACGGTCGCCGGCGGCGAGGAGGGGGCCGGAGCGCGAGGGAGAGGCGGCCCCGGACCGGATCTCGTCGGATCCGGCCGGCGGCGAGCTGGGCTGACGGAGGGGCGGGGAGGCGCGGCTCCCGCGGCGGC
>NC_041385.1:212196559-212205016 GCF_002162155.2 Triticum dicoccoides | reverse complement strand
CCGGCGGGGCGGCGGCGCGACACGGCGGGGCGGCGGCGCGACAGCTCGGCGGCGGATGGCGGCGGCGCTCGCCGGCGACGCGGGGGCGGGGCACCCAGGCGGCGGGGCACCGCACCGGGCCGGGAGGGCCGCGGACGGGCTAGCGGGCCCGCGTGGCCGGCGGCGATGGCCGGAGTGCCACGTGGCATGTCGCGGTTGGCTGGGCGGCGCGGACGGACGCGTCCGGTCCGATCCGGACGTGTCCGGCGGCGCGGAGGGGGAATTTTTAGGGTTTGCCCGTGAATTCGGGGGAGGGGTCTATATATAGAGGTAGAGGGAGCTAGGAGTGTCTAAATGAGGAGCAGTTTTCGGCCACGCGATCGTGATCAAACGACCGAGAGTATGGAGGGAAGTTTGCTGGGTTTTGGGCCACTTTGGAAGGGGTGTTGGGCTGCAACTCAAAGAGGGCTTTTGCGGTTACCCGGTTAACCGTTGGAGTATCAAACGAACTACAAATGGCACGAAACTTGACAGGCGGTCTACCGGTGCTATACCAAGGCCGCTTGGCAAGCCTCAGGTCATTCCGAGAAAGTTTAATACCCGCACAAGAATAGAGGCAAAAAGGGGAACGCCGGATGACGTAGAAGCGCCAGAGTGCAAAACGGACAACGGGGAAAAGGCTCGGATGCATGAGACGAACATGTATGCAAAATGAGATGCACATGATGACACGATATGAAATGCATATGATGACATGGCAAAGTGCAACACGCAAGCAAATGACATGGCAACGACGGTGAATAACTGGCAGACACCTGGCGCATCGAATCCGGGGCGTTACAGTAGTACCCAGACAATCTGAGCACATGCTCACTAGTTGAGCAATTCTCCTCCATATTTTAGCGATAGAACTTGTTGGAGACTTCATATCTCTCAACTCGGGTATTTGCTTGAAATATTAACTTCAACTCCTGGAACATCTCATATGGCCCATGACGTTCAAAACGTCTTTGAAGTCCCGATTCTAAGCCGTTAAACATGGTGCACTAAACTATCAAGTAGTCATCATATTGAGCTAGCCAAACGTTCATAACGTCTGCATCTGCTCCTGCAATAGGTCCGTCACCTAGCGGTGCATCAAGGACATAATTCTTCTGTGCAGCAACGAGGACAATCCTCAGATCACGGATCCAATCCACATCATTGCTACTAACATCTTTCAACACAGTTTTCTCTAGGAACATATCAAAATAAACATATGAAAGCAACAACGCAAGCTATTGATCTACAACATAATTTGCAAAATACTACCAAGACTAAGTTCATGATAAATTGAAGTTCAATTAATCACATTATTTAAGAACTCCCACTTAGATAGACTCCCTCTAATCATCTAAGTGATCACGTGATCCAAATCAACTAAACCATGTCCGATCATCACGTGAGATGGAGTAGTTTTCAATGGTGAACATCACTATGTTGATCATATCTACTATATGATTCACGCTCGACCTTTCAGTCTTAGTGTTCCGAGGCCTTATCTGTATATGCTAGGCTCGTCAAGTTTAACCTGAGTATTCCGCGTGTGCAACTGTTTTGCACCCGTTGTATTTGAACGTAGAGCCTATCACACCCGATCATCACGTGGTGTCTCAGCACGAAGAACTTTCGCAATGGTGCATACTTAGGAAGAACACTTATACCTTGAAATTTAGTGAGAGATCATCTTATAATGCTACCGTCAATCAAAGCAAAACAAGATGCATAAAGGATAACATAACATGCAATCAATATAAGTGATATGATATGGCTATCATCATCTTGTGCTTGTGATCTCCATCTCCGAAGCACCATCATGATCACCATCATCACCGGCGCGACACCTCGATCTTCATCGTAGCATCGTTGTCGTTTCACCACCTATTGCTTCTACGACTATCGCTACCGCTTAGTGATAAAGCAAAGCAATTACAGGGCGATTGCATTGCATACAATAAAGCGACAACCATATGGCTCCTGCCAGTTGCCGATAACTCGGTTACAAAACATGATCATCTCATACAATAAAATATAGCATCACATCTTGACCATATCACATCACAACATACCCTGCAAAAACAAGTTAGACGTACTCTACTCTGTTGTTGCAAGTTTTACGCGGCTGCTATGGGCTGAGCAAGAACCGTTCTTACCTATGCATCAAAACCACAACGATAGTTCGTCAAGTTAGTGCTGTTTAAACCTTCTCAAGGACCGGGCGTAGCCACACTCGGTTCAACTTAAGTTGGAGAAACTGACACCCGCCAGCCACCTATGGCAAAGCACGTCGGTAGAACTAGTCTCGCGTAAGCGTACGCGTAATGTCGGTCCGGGCCGCTTCATCCAACAATACCGCCGAACCAAAGTATGGCATGCTGGTAAGCAGTATGACTTGTATCTGAAGGAAATATGCCCTAGAGGCAATAATAAAGTTATTATTTATTTCCTCATATCATGATAAATGTTTATTATTCATGCTAGAATTGTATTAACCGGAAACATGATACATGTGTGAATACATAGACAAACAATATAGTCACTAGTATGCCTCTACTCGACTAGCTCATTAATCAAAGATGGTTATGTTTCCTAACCATAGACATGTGTTGTCATTTGATTAATGGGATCACATCATTAGGAGAATGATGGGATTGACATGACCCATTCCGTTAGCCTAGCACTTGATCGTTTAGTATACTGCTATTGCTTTCTTCATGACTTATACAAAGTTCCTACAACTATGAGATTGTGCAACTCCCGTTTACCGAAAGAACACTTTGTGTGCTACCAAACGTCACAACGTAACTGGGTGATTATAAAGGTACTCTACAGGTGTTTCCGAAGGTACATGTTGGGTTGGCATAATTCGAGATTAGGTTTTGTCACTCCGATTATCGGAGAGGTATCTCTGTACCCTCTCGGTAATACTCATCACCTAAGCCTTGCAAGCATTGTAACTAATGAGTTGGTTATAAGATGATTACGGAACGAGTAAAGAGACTTGCCGGTAACGAGATTGAACTAGGTATTTGTCGGAGTAATTGGACACGGATACCCCGAAGACGGCGAGACGATATTTCAAGACATCGGGGCTAGCAAAGCCCCTCAGTCCGACTTCCCGGTCGGCTGCTGATTGCTAGCTGCCGACTGCGCCACCGGGCCGACTGCTGGCTGCTGACTGGGCCACCAGGCCGACTGCTGGCTGCCGACTGCGCCACCGGGCCGACTGCTGGCTGCCAACTGCTCCACCAGGCCGACTGATGGCTGCCGACTGCTCCACCAGGCCGACTGCTGGCTGCCGACTTCCCGGCCGTCCCTGCCGACTGATGGCTGCCGGCTGCGCCAACCAGCCGGCTGCCGACTACGCCAACCAGCCGACTGCCGACTGCAGCCCGACGCGACCCCGACGTGACGGCCGTACCCGACACTGTTCACGTGTCATCCCAGCCATCATGTACAGTGTCCCTTGTCCCTAGGCACTATTTATGAAGTGACCTAGGGGACAAGTGTGACATCCACACCATGCCCTCATGTCCACTACCTTAGCTTAGATAGTAAGCTACCCCCATGCCTATATATATGGGCTCACATCCATCCATCTAGGGAGGATGAATTCCCTCACGCATGCATACATGCCACTCACGGTGGAGCACTCTCATGCCCACTTGCTAGCTATGCAAAGCCAGATGCCTATGGCACTGAGCCCAGATACAGCTCTAGGAGCGACTCTGTACCAGATATATCAGATACACTCAGACATGCAGCAGTAGGAGTATTATCTCTCCGGAGAGCTCCGAAGCTGGGTAAACCACCGCGTGCTACTCGCATACCCGCTCACGGGCCTATCAGCAGCAGTCTTGCCCTCACACGAAGCCACCTTGTGGCATATGTCGTCTTGCACCCCCCCTGAGAATACCACGACATTTGCCGCCCACCGTGGGGTGGTACTATGCTACCGCGCTGCTGCTGGTTTCACAGTCCGGGCGGGACCATCTTCATCGCCTCCGCCGCGGCGTCGCGCCGTCTCTCCGGTAGCGCTCGGGGGCTCGACGACCCGCCCCCAGAGCAGCCGCGAGGGGTGGCGCGTCCTTGCCGTCGGCCTCTTCTTCACCACCACCACAACGTCGGCTATCCGTCCGCGCGCGCCGCGCGCGGGCCTCGTTTCGGTCGACCGTGGCCATCCACGCGCCGCTTGCGTTCGCTTCCTCCCGCGTTGCGCCTTGCTTTGGCCGACACACAAGTGCTCGCTCCTCCATACTCCGTCTTTGCAAGCTAGTTAGATGCAAGTCAAAGTATGGTCAAACCATAGCCATACATGCCTGCGCACTTTCCAAACCTCATACTATAGCCACCATACACAAGCCTGTATATTGGTCAAGACACTACCCATACATTATTCAGATACGAGACCAACACTGCCTGGGCACGCGAGCGCCGCGCCCCGGGTCCGCGTCCCGCGCACGCGCCCTCCGCTTCCATCGGCGCAGCCGCGCCTCTTCTCTCGGCCCGGCCGCCGCGTGCTCCTCCGCCCGCGTCGGCGGCAGCCCCGACCCGGCCCGGCTCCTTCCCCTCCGCCGAGTTGCCGCGACCTGGCCAACCCGCCTGGTGTCCGCACCAATTCGGCCCGCCGGCAACGCGCCGGGTCCTCCCCGGACGGCCCTCCAGCCGTGCTCTGCTCCGCCCGGGCTCCCCGCTGCCGCCCGTCACCGGCTCCTGCTCCACGCGACCCGGCCTCCGCCTCCTCCGCGAAATCGGCAGCCTGCCGGCTTCCCCGTAACCCATCCCCGTGCCGGCTCGGCCTCGCCGCTGCACCCGGCCGTCTCGCCGAGTCCGCCCCGCTCGTCGGCTCCGCGCCTGCCGGGTCCCCGCGGCCGCCTCGCGCCTGGCCCCGGCTCGCGCCCGCCAGCTCCCGTCGAAGCTCCCCTGCTGCGCCTCAAGCGCTTCACCGCCGTCTGCTCCACTCCCGTGCACCTCCGCGGCTGCGCGAGGCCCCGCCCGCGCCTTCATCCGCATCCCGTCGCGCCTGCCGACTTCCCCGCGCACCCCTCCGGCGACTCGGCCGGCTCCTCCACCCGGCGCCGCCTCCCCTGGCCGGCTCCGCCACCCAGCCGCCGACTCCCGGCCCTGGGAAGGCCGGTTCCCCCGCGCCCTGGCCGGCTTCCGCCGCCCGGTCGCGGCTCTTTCTGTCAACACGGCGACCTGGCCGCCACGCCGGCTCCTCCGCCTGCGACCCAGCCTGCCGGCTTCGCCCGCGCTGGCTCCTCCGCCCGCGACCCGGCCTGCCGGCTTCGGCCCCGCAACCCGGCCGGCCCTGCCGCCTGCCGCCTTCGCGCGTGTCCAGTTGCCCAAGCCGGCTGAGAAAGAAAAGTCTGCCCATAGCCGGCTAAAAAAAGAAGAAAGGAAGAGGTGGAGGCCGGCTGCGCGTGTGCGGGTTGGCTAGAAAAGACATGGCCGGCTCCCCATCGAAAAAAAAAGAGAAGGGTCCGGCTCCCCGCGTGGAGTCGAACAGAAAAAGAAAAAGAGTCAGACAAATTAAAAAAAAGGGGAAGGAAAAGAAGAAGTGCCGGGCAGAGAAAAGTCAGGGGCCGGCCGAGAAAGAAATAGCTCCCGGCTGCTCCCATCAAGTCGGCTGGAAAAGAAGTGGCCGAGTGCCCATAGTCGGGTGCTAGAAAAAAAAGTCAAAGGTTGACTGGCCTTGAAAAAAAAGTGACCGGGTGAGATGGCCGGCTGCCCGAGTGTCGGCTGGAAAAAAAGAAGAAAGAAATGTGCGTCTGACTGTCAGATGCGCGTCCGACCGCTGGCTGCCTGGCCGGCTGCAAAGAGCGCGACTGTTGTGTCAGGGTCCGCCTGCCCAGCCGGCTGAAGAAGAAAAAGAAGAAGACAAAGTAGTCGCCAGGAGATCCGGCCCGACTGCTCAGCAGTCGGCCCGAATCTTGGGGGCTACACCCAGCGGGTGCGCTGACGCGCCCCCGCGAAGAGAAGACAAAGTAGTTGCCGGGAGATCCGGCCCGACTGCTCAGCAGTCGGCCCCGAATCTCAGGGGCTACACCCAGCGGGTGCGCTGGCGCGCCCCCGCAAAGATTTCAGACAAGAGAAGAGTTTTTTCCGGCTGCCAGCAGCTGGCAGAAGAGAAAAAGAAGAAAAAGGGCGTTGCAAGACGCCTCGCCGCCTGGCCGGTCGAGCCTGACCGGCCGGGACCCCCCCTTCGAGCAACCGGGGGCTCGAAGGCTACACCCAGCGGGTGCGCCGGCGCGCTTCGCGAGCGCCGAGTCGCGCCGGCTGTCTTCGACGATCGCGACTACACGAAAATCAATGTGAGCTCCTCACCCGCATATTTTCTGCACCACGAAAGCACGGATAAACTCGAGCGATGCTCGGGGGCTATCTCCGCATTTTTATTACAGTTGCATCATTGTTTGCCCCGACGCCAGCCAGAGTTGGCCCGGGGGGCTGGCCGCTTGGCCTGAGACGTTAGTTCCCGCAGACGGCTTAGTAGCGTGCGCGGTACCAAAGGCCCGCTCTCAGTCACAAACCGCAGAGCGGCTGTCCGACTGGCAAGAGTGAACGCTGGAGGCCACCCACGCGAAAAACGTCCGGAAAGAAAAACGCTTCGGGCGACCCGACCGTTTCCTTTATGAGTATCTACTTGGTTAAATTCGACCCCAGAGTCTGAGTATTGTACGCTCCACTCCGCAGCCCACTCTCAGCCACAGACCGCAGAGCAGTTGTCCGGCTAGCGAGAGCACAAGCCAAAGAGCGGAGGGGACATGAAAAAGATAGAAGGGGGCTCGGACGAAACCGAGTCGGCACCCTCCACATAAAATTTGCAATGCTAAAAACAAACATTTGATATACCTGCATGGACTAACTTTGTCTTTTTTCATGATCATTTCCATGAACGCTCGCCAAAAAAACCTCCGCCCAACTTTGCCAAGTTGCCCGGAGGCTTGGGGGCTACTGTCGGAGTAATTGGACACGGATACCCCGAAGACGGCGAGACGATATTTCAAGACATCGGGGCTAGCAAAGCCCCTCAGTCCGACTTCCCGGTCGGCTGCTGACTACAAGCTGCCGACTGCGCCACCCGGCCGACTGCTGGCTGCTGACTGGGCCACCAGGCCGACTGCTGGCTGCCGACTGCGCCACCGAGCCGACTGCTCCACCAGGCCGACTGATGGCTGCCGATTGCTCCACCAGGCCGACTGCTGGCTGCCGACTTCCCGGCCGCCCCTGCCGACTGATGGCTGCCGGTTGCGCCAACCAGCCGGCTGCCGACTACGCCAACTAGCCGACTGCCGACTGCAGCCCGACGCGACCCCGACGTGACGGCCGTACCCGGCACTGTTCACGTGTCACCCCAGCCATCATGTACAGTGTCCCTTGTCCCTGGGCACTATTTATGAAGTGACCCAGGGGACAAGTGTGACACCCACACCATGCCCTCATGTCCACTACCTTAGCTTAGATAGTAAGCTACCCACATGCCTATATATATGGGCTCACATCCATCCATCTAGGGAGGATGAATTCCCTCACGCATGCATACATGCCACTCGCGGTGGAGCACTCTCATGCCCACTTGCTAGCTAGCTTATACACCAATATAAGACATATGCTATGCAAAGCCAGATGCCTATGGCACTGAGCCCAGATACAGCTCTAGGAGCGACTCTGTACCAGATATATCAGATACACTCAGACATGCAGCAGTAGGAGTATTATCTCTCCGGAGAGCTCTGAAGCTGGGTAAACCACCGCGTGCTACTCGCATACCCGCTCCCGGGCCTATCAGCAGCAGTCTTGCCCTCACACGAAGCCACCTTGTGGCATATGTCGTCTTGCACCCCCCCGTGAGAATACCACGACAGTATTGGATACCGGCGATCAAATCTCGGACAAGTAACATACCGATGACAAAGGGAACAACGTATGTTGTTATGCGGTTTGACCGATAAAGATCTTCGTAGAATATGTAGGAACCAATATGGGCATCCAGGTCCCGCTATTGGTTATTGACGAGAATAGTTCTAGGTCATGTCTACATAGTTCTCGAACCCGTAGGGTCCGCACGCTTAACGTTACGATGACCGTTTTATTATGAGTTTACAAGTTTTGATGTACCGAAGTTTGTTCGGAGTCCCGGATGTGATCACGGACATGACGAGGAGTCTCGAAATGGTCGAGACATAAAGATTGATATATTGGACGACTATATTCGGACACCGGAAGAGTTCCGGGTGATTTCGGAGAAAACCGGAGTGCCGGAGGGGTTACCGGAACCCCCCGGGAGAGTATTGGGCCTCATGGGCCTTAGGGGAAAGGAGAGAGGGGCGGCCAGCATGGGCCACGCGCCCCCTCCCCCCTCTGGTCCGAATTGGACTAGGGGGGGGGGGGCGGCGCCCCCCCTTTCCTTCCCCTTCTCCCCCTTCCTTCCTCCTC
>NC_041385.1:212161939-212196127 GCF_002162155.2 Triticum dicoccoides | reverse complement strand
TAGACACACAAGTTGATCTACGGATCGTTCCTTAGCCGTGTGCGGTGCCCCCCTCCACCATATTCCACCTCAGTCATATCGTCGCGGAGTTTAGGCGAAGCCCTGCGCGGGTAGAACATCATCATCGTCACCACGCCGTCGTGCTGACGGAAATCATCTCCGGAGCTCGGCTGGATCGCAGGCCGGAGATCGTCATCGAGCTGAACGTGTGCTGAACTCGGAGGCCCCATATGTTCGGAGCTTGGATCGGTCAGATCGTGAAGACGTACGACTACATCAACCGCATTGTGCTAACGCTTCCGCTTTCGGTCTACGAGGGTACGTGGACGAACACTCTCCCCTCTCGTTGCTATGCCATCACCATGATCTTGCGTGTGCGTAGGAAATTTTTTGAAATTACTACGTTCCCCAACAGTGGCATCCGAGCCAGGTTTTATGCGTTGATGTTATATGCACGAGTAGAACACAAGTGAGTTGTGGGCGATACAAGTCATACTGCTTACTAGCATGTCATACTTTGGTTCGGCGGTATTGTGAGATGAAGCGGCCCGGACCGACATTACGCGTACGCTTACGCGAGACTGGTTTCACCGTTACGAGCACTCGTGCTTAAAGGTGGCTGGCGGGTGTCTGTCTCTCTCACTTTAGCTGAATCGAGTGTGGCTACGCCCGGTCCTTGCGAAGGTTAAAACAGCACCAACTTGACGAACTATCGTTGTGGTTTTGATGCATAGGTAAGAACGGTTCTTGCTCAGCCCGTAGCAGCCACGTAAAACTTGCAACAACAAAGTAGAGGACGTCTAACTTGTTTTTGCAGGGCATGTTGTGATGTGATATGGTCAAGACGTGATGCTATATTTCATTGTATGAGATGATCATGTTTTGTAACCGAAGTTATCGGCAACTGGCAGGAGCCATATGGTTGTCGCTTTATTGTATGAAATGCAAACGCCCTGTAATTGCTTTACTTTATCACTAAGCGGTAGCGATAGTCGTAGAAGCAATAGATGGCGTAAACGACAACGATGCTACGATGAAGATCAAGGTGTCGCGCCGGTGATGATGGTGATCACGACGGTGGTTCGGAGATGGAGATCACAAGCACAAAATGATGATGGCCATATCATATCACTTATATTGATTGCATGTGATGTTTATCCTTTATGCATCTTATCTTGCTTTGATTGACGGTAGCATTTTAAGATGATCTCTCACTAAAATTATCAAGAAGTGTTCTCCCTGAGTATGCACCATTGCCAAAGTTCGTCGTGCCCAGACACCACGTGATGATCGGGTGTGATAAGCTCTACGTCCATCTACAACGGGTGCAAGCCAGTTTTGCACACGCGGAATACTCAGGTTATACTTGACGAGCCTAGCATATGCAGATATGGCCTCGGAACATGGAGACCGAAAGGTCGAGCGTGAATCATATAGTAGATATGATCAACATAGTGATGTTCACCATTGAAAACTACTCCATCTCACGTGATGATCGGTCATGGTTTAGTTGATTTGGATCACGTAATCACTTAGATGACTAGAGAGATGTCTTTCTAAGTGGGAGTTCTTAAGTAATATGATTAATTGAACTTAAATTTATCATGAACTTAGTACCTGATAGTATTTTGCTTGTCTATGTTTGTTTGTAGATAGATGGCTCGTGCTGTTGTTCCATTGAATTTTAATGCGTTCCTTGAGAAAGCAAAGTTGAAAGATGATGGTAGCAATTACACGGACTGGGTCCGTAACCTGAGGATTATCCTCATTGCTGCACAGAAAAGTTACGTCCTGGAAGCACCGCTGGGTGCCAGGCCTGCTGCTGATGCAACTGACGATGTTAAGAACGTCTGGCAGAGCAAAGCTGATGACTACTCTATAGTTCAGTGTGCCATGCTTTACGGCTTAGAACCGGGCCTTCAACGACGTTTTGAACGTCATGGAGCATATGAGATGTTCCAGGAGTTGAAGTTAATATTTCAAGCAAATGCCCGGATCGAGAGATATGAAGTCTCCAATAAGTTCTACAGCTGCAAGATGGAGGAGAATAGTTTTGTCAGTGAGCATATACTCAAAATGTCTGGGTATAATAATCACATGATTCAACTGGGAGTTAATCTTCCAGATGATAGCGTCATTGACAGAATTCTCCAATCACTGCCACCAAGCAACAAGAGCTTTGTGATGAACTATAATATGCAAGGGATGAACAAGACTATTCCCGAGCTCTTCGCAATTCTAAAAGCTGCGGAGGTAGAAATCAAGAAGGAGCATCAAGTGTTGATGGTCAACACGACCACTAGTTTCAAGAAAAAGGGCAAAGGGAAGAAGAAGGGGAACTTCAAGAAGAACAGCAAGCAAGTTGCTGCTCAAGAGAAGAAACCCAAGTCTGGACCTAAGCCTGAAACTGAGTGCTTCTACTGCAAGCAGACTGGTCACTGGAAGCGGAACTGCCCCAAGTATTTGGCGGATAAGAAAATGGCAAAGTGAACAAAGGTATATGTGATATACATGTTATTGATGTGTACCTAACTAGAGCTCGTAGTAGCACCTGGGTATTTGATACTGGTTCTGTTGCTAATATTTGCAACTCGAAACAGGGACTACGGAATAAGCGAGCACTGGCCAAGGACGAGGTGACGATGCGCGTGGGAAACAGTTCCAAAGTCGATGTGATCGCGGTCGGCACGCTACCTCTACATCTACCTTCGGGATTAGTTTTAGACCTAAATAATTGTTATTTGGTGCCAGCGTTGAGCATGAACATTATATCTGGATCTTGTTTGATGCGAGACGGTTATTCATTTAAATCAGAAATAATGGTTGTTCTATTTATATGAGTAATATCTTTTATGGTCATGCACCCTTGAAGAGTGGTCTATTTTTATTAAATCTCGATAGTAGTGATACACATATTCATAGTGTTGAAACCAAAAGATGCGGAGTTGATAACGATAGTGCAACTTACTTGTGGCACTGCCGTTTGGGTCATATCGGTGTAAAACGCATGAAGAAACTCCATACTGATGGGCTTTTGGAATCACTTGATTATGAATCACTTGGTACTTGCGAACCGTGCCTTATGGGCAAGATGACTAAAACGCCGTTCTCCGGAACTATGGAGCGAGCAACTGATTTGTTGGAAATCATACATACTGATGTTTGTGGCCCAATGAATGTTGAGGGTCGCGGCGGGTATCGTTATTTTCTCACCTTCACAGATGATTTGAGCAGATATGGGTATATCTACTTGATGAAACACAAGTCTGAAACATTTGAAAAGTTCAAAGAATTTCAGAGTGAAGTGGAAAATCATCGTAACAAGAAATTAAAGTTTCTACGATCTGATCGTGGAGGTGAATATTTGAGTTACGAGTTTGGCCTACACTTGAAACAATGCGGAATAGTTTCGCAACTCACGCCACCTGGAACACCACAACGAAATGGTGTGTCCGAACGTCGTAATCGTACTTTACTTGATATGGTGCGATCTATGATGTCTCTTACTGATTTACCGCTATCATTTTGGGGTTATGCTTTAGAGACGGACGCATTCACGTTAAATAGGGCACCATCAAAATCCGTTGAGACGACGCCTTATGAACTGTGGTTTGGCAAGAAACCAAAGTTGTCGTTTCTTAAAGTTTGGGGCTGCGATGCTTATGTGAAGAAACTTCAACTAGATAAGCTCGAACCCAAATCGGAGAAATGTGTCTTCATAGGATACCCAAAAGAGACTGTTGGGTACACCTTCTATCACAGATCCAAAGGCAAGACATTCGTTGCTAAGAATGGATCCTTTCTAGAGAAGGAGTTTCTCTTGAAAGAAGTGAGTGGGAGGAAAGTAGAACTTGATGAGATAACTGTATCTACTCCCTTATTGGAAAGTAGTTCATCACGAGAACCGGTTCCTGTGACAACTACACCAATTAGTGAGGAAGCTAATGATAATGATCATGAAACTTCAGATCAAGTTTCTACTGAACCTCGTAGGTCTACCAGAGTAAGATCCGTACCAGAGTGGTACGGTAATCCTATTCTGGAAGTCATGTTACTTGACCATGATGAACCTACGAACTATGAGGAAGCGATGATGAGCCCAGATTCCGTAAAATGGCTAGAGGCCATGAAATCTGAGATGGGATCCATGTATGAAAACAAAGTGTGGACTTTGGTTGACTTGCCCGATGATCGGCAAGCCATTGAGAATAAATGGATCTTTAAGAAGAAGACTGACGCTGATGGTAATGTTACTGTCTATAAAGCTCGACTTGTTGCAAAAGGTTTTCGACAAGTTCAAGGGGTTGACTACGATGAGACTTTCTCACCCGTAGCGATGCTTAAGTCTGTCCGAATCATGTTAGCTATTGCTGCATTTCATGATTATGAAATTTGGCAAATGGATGTCAAGACTGCATTCTTGAATGGATTTCTAGAAGAAGAGTTGTATATGATGTAGCAGGAAGGTTTTGTTGATCCAAAAGGTGCTAACAAAGTGTGCAAGCTCCAGCGTTCCATTTATGGACTGGTGCAAGCATCTCAGAGTTGGAATAAACTCTTTGATAGTGTGATCAAAGCATATGGTTTCATACAGACTTTTGGAGAAGACTGTATTTACAAGAAAGTGAGTGGGAGCTCTGTAGCATTTCTAATTTTATATGTAGATGACATATTATTAATTGGAAATGATATAGAATTTCTGGATAGCATAAAGGGATACTTGAATAAAAGTTTTTCAATGAAAGACCTCGGTGAAGCTGCTTACATATTGGGCATTAAGATCTATAGAGATAGATCAAGACGCTTAATAGGACTTTCACAAAGCACATACCTTGACAAAATTTTGAAAAAGTTCAAAATGGATCAGGCAAAGAAAGGATTCTTGCCTGTGCTACAAGGTGTGAAGTTGAGTCAAACTCAATGCCCGACCACAGTAGAAGATAGAGAGAAAATGAAAAATGTTCCCTATGCTTCAGCCATAGGCTCTATCATGTATGCAATGCTGTGTACCAGACCTGACGTATGCTTAGCAATAAGCTTGGCAGGAAGGTACCAAAGTAATCCAGGAGTGGATCACTGGACAGCGGTCAAGAACATCCTGAAATACCTGAAAAGGACTAAGGATATGTTTCTCGTATATGGAGGTGACAAAGAGCTAGTCGTAAAGGGTTACATTGATGCAAGCTTTGACACTGATCCAGACGATTCTAAATCGCAAACCGGATACGTATTTTTATTAAACGGTGGAGCTGTAAGTTGGTGCAGTTCTAAACAAAGCGTCGTAGTGGGATCTACATGTGAAGCGGAGTACATAGCTGCTTCAGAAGCAGCAAATGAAGGAGTCTGGATGAAGGAGTTCATTTCCGATCTAGGTGTCATACCTAGTGCATCGGGACCAATGAAGATCTTCTGCGACAATACTGGTGCAATTGCCTTGGCAAAGGAATCCAGATTTCACAAGAGGACCAAGCACATCAAGAGACGCTTCAATTCCATTCGGGACCAAGTCCAAGTGGGAGACATAGAGATTTGCAAGATACATACGGATCTGAATGTTGCAGACCCGTTGACTAAGCCTCTCTCACGAGCAAAACATGATCAGCACCAAGACTCCATGGGTGTTAGAATCATTACTATGTAATCTAGATTATTGACTCTAGTGCAAGTGGGAGACTGAAGGAAATATGCCCTAGAGGCAATAATAAACTTATTATTTATTTCCTCATATCATGATAAATGTTTATTATTCATGCTAGAATTGTATTAACTGGAAACATGATACATGTGTGAATACATAGACAAACAATATAGTCACTAGTATGCCTCTACTTGACTAGCTTATTAATCAAAGATGGTTATGTTTCCTAACCATAGACATGTGTTGTCATTTTATTATTGGGATCACATCATTAGGAGAATGATGGGATTGACATGACCCATTCCGTTAGCCTAGCACATGATCGTTTAGTATACTGCTATTGCTTTCTTCATGACTTATACAAAGTTCCTGCAACTATGAGATTGTGCAACTCCCGTTTACTGGAAGAACACTTTGTGTGCTACCAAATGTCACAACGTAACTGGGTGATTATAAAGGTGCTATACAGGTGTTTCCGAAGGTACATGTTGGGTTGGCATAATTCGAGATTAGGTTTTGTCACTCCGATTGTCGGAGAGGTATCTCTGGGCCCTCTCGGTAATACTCATCACCTAAGCCTTGCAAGCATTGTAACTAATGAGTTGGTTATAAGATGATGTATTACAGAACGAGTAAAGAGACTTGCCGGTAACAAGATTGAACTAGGTATTAGATACCGACGATCAAATCTCGGACAAGTAACATACCGATGACAAAGGGAACAACGTATGTTGTTATGCGGTTTGACCGATAAAGATCTTCGTAGAATATGTCGGAACCAATATGGGCATCCAGGTCCCGCTATTGGTTATTGACCGAGAATAGTTCTAGGTCATGTCTACATAGTTCTCGAACCCGTAGGGTCCGCACGCTTAATGTTATGATGACAGTTTTATTATGAGTTTACAAGTTTTGATGTACCGAAGTTTGTTCGGAGTCCCGGATGTGATCACGGACATGACGAGGAGTCTCTAAATGGTTGAGACATAAAGATTGATATATTGGACGACTATATTCGGACACCGGAAGAGTTCCGGGTGATTTCGGAGAAAACCAGAGTGCCGGAGGGGTTACCGGAACCCCCTGGGAGAGTATTGGGCTTCATGGGCCTTAGGGGAAAGGAGAGAGGGGCGGCCAGCATGGGCCGCGCGCCCCCTCCCCCCTCTGGTCCGAATTGGACTAGGAGGGGGGCGGCACCCCCCTTTCCTTCCCCCTCTCCCCCTTCCTTCCCCCTCCTAGTAGGAGTAGGAAAGGAGGAGTCCTACTCCTACTAGGAGGAGGATTCCTCCTCCCTTGGCGCGCCCAAAGGGGCTGGCCGGCCTCCCCCCTTGCTCCTTTATATACGGGGGCAGGGGGGGCACCCCATAGACACACAAGTTGATCTACGGATCGTTCCTTAGCCGTGTGCGGTGCCCCCCTCCACCATATTCCACCTCGGTCATATCGTCGCAGAGTTTAGGCGAAGCCCTGCGCCGGTAGAACATCATCATCGTCACCACGCCGTCGTGCTGACGGAACTCATCTCTGGAGCTCGGCTGGATCGGAGGCCGGAGATCGTCATCGAGCTGAACGTGTGCTGAACTCGGAGGCCCCGTACGTTCGGAGCTTGGATCAGTCGGATCGTGAAGACGTACGACTACATCAACCGCGTTGTGCTAACGCTTCCGCTTTCGGTCTACGAGGGTACGTGGACGAACACTCTCCCCTCTCGTTGCTATGCCATCACCATGATCTTGCGTGTGCGTAGGAATTTTTTTTGAAATTACTACGTTCCCCAACAGTATCACCCACAACTCACTTGTGTTCTACTCGTGCATATAACATCTACGCATAAAACCAGGCTCGGATGCCACTGTTGGGGAACGTAGTAATTTCAAAAATATTCCTACGCACACTCAAGATCATGGTGATGCATAGCAACGAGAGGGGAGAGTGTGTCCACGTACCCTCGTAGACCGAAAGCGGAAGCGTTAGCACAACGCAGTTGATGTAGTCATATGTCTTCACGATCCGACCGATCAAGTACCGAACGCACGGCACCTCCGAGTTCAGCACACGTTCAGCTCGATGACGTCCCTCGAACTCCGATCCAGCCGAGCTTTGAGGGAGAGTTCCGTCAGCACGACGGCGTGGTGACGATGATGATGTTCTATCGACATAGGGCTTCGCCTAAGCACCGCTACGATATTAACGAGGTGGATTATGGTGGAAGGGGGCACCGCACACGGCTAAGAGATCCAAGGGATCAATTGTTGTTGTGTCTAGAGGTGCCCCTGCCCCCGTATATAAAGCAGCAAGGGGGGAAGGGGGCGGCCGGCCAGGAGGAAGAGCGCTAGGAGGAGTCCTACTCCCACCGGGAGTAGGACTCCCTCCCTTCCTTGTTGGATTAGGAGAAGGGGAAAAGAGGAGGGAGAGAGAGGAAGGAAAGGGGGTTGCCACCCCCTCTCCTTGTCCTATTTGGACTAGGGGGGAGGGGCGCGCGGCCCTGCCCTAGCCGCCTCTCCTCTTCTCCACTAAGGCCCACTATGGCCCATCAAGCCCCCGGGGGGTTCCGGTAACCCCTCGGTACTCCGGTAAAACCCCGATTTCACACGGAACACTTCCGATATCCAAATATAGGCTTCCAATATATCAATATTCATGTCTCGACCATTTCAAGACTCCTCGTCATGTTCGTGATCACATCCGGGACTCCGAACAACCTTCGGTACATCAAAACTCATAAACTCATAATATAAATCGTCATCGAACTTTAAGCGTGTGGACCCTACGGGTTCGAGAACTATGTAGACATGACCGAGACACGTCTCCAGTCAATAACCAATAGCGGAACCTGGATGCTCATATTGACTCCCACATATTCTATGAAGATCTTTATCGGTCAAACCGCATAACAACATACGTTGTTCCCTTTGTCATCGGTATGTTACTTGCCCGAGATTCGATCGTCGGTATCTCAATACCTAGTTCAATCTCGTTACCGGCAAGTATCTTTACTTGTTCCATAATACATCATCCCGCAACTAACTCATTAGTTACAATGCTTGCAAGGCTTATAGTGATGTGCATTACCGAGAGGGCCCAGAGATACCTCTCCGACAATCGGAGTGAAAAATCCTAATCTCGAAATACGCCAACCCAACATGTACCTTCGGAGACACCTGTAGAGCACCTTTATAATCACCCAGTTACGTTGTGACGTTTGGTAGCACACAAAGTGTTCCTCCGATAAATGGGAGTTTCATAATCTCATAGTCATAGGAACATATATAAGTCATGAAGAAAGCAATAGCAACATACTAAATGATCAAGTGCTAAGCTAACGGAATGGGTCAAGTCAATCACATCATTCTCCTAATGATGTGATCCCGTTAATCAAATTACAACTCATGTCTATGGTTAGGAAACTTAACCATCTTTGATTAACGAGCTAGTCAAGTAGAGGCATACTAGTGACACTATGTTTGTCTATGTATTCACACATGTATTATGTTTCCGGTTAATACAATTCTAGCATGAACAATAAACATTTATCATGAAATAGGGAAATAAATAATAACTTTATTATTGCCTCTAGGGCATATTTCCTTCAGCCTGAACCGCAATCAACCACATGCATAGAGCAGTTGAACACGCAGGAAATGGTCGCCTACAAGCCGGCCGACAGTTGCGTTGCTGCGTAGAGAGCGGCCGTGTGCTACCACCTCCGTCTAGTCTATAGTCCCCTTTATATTCTGTGCCATACTTTGCCCTCAAATTTAACCAACAAAATGTTAATGCATGTTTAAAAATTATATAATTGGAAACTATGTTCAAGTATGAATCCAACTATATAATCTTTGGCGACATGCATTCGTATTTTATTAGTTAAATCATACTTATAAACCAGGACAGGGTATAGTAGGTAATTAAATCACAAATGTTTTTCTATTAACCATATGTGTATGTGGCCTTTCTTCCTCCTCTCGCACGTCTTGTCACCTCGCTGCCGCAGACAGCTTGCAGTGCAAGCTTGCGCAGAGCGTCGTGGCGTTCTTTTGGCCAAACGGTGGCGCCAATGAATCGTCGGTGTGCTCGTTCCCGTGCAACCTTGCAGGTTCCCACGCAAGCTTCCCGCCCAAGCTTCCCGCCCAACTCGGTGAAATCCCCCAAAATCCCAATGCTTACTGGCCTGCTATAAAAACCCTCACGACCGGCGAGTCCTGCGTTGCATTTTCCGCTCCCTTGCTGTAGCTTATCTCGTCTGCTTCTCCCACAATCGCCAATGGCACCGATCCGTCGTCATCGCTCAGCCACTCCGTCGTCATCAGAGGACAGCTCCAGCTGGGAGGCTACACCGCGGCGGTGGCGTAGTCCCCGGCGTAGTGTAGTGCGCGTGGCGTCCCTGTTGGGTGTGCGCGGAACACCCACCACACGCTCCGCTGCCGGTGCCCATCGGCAGCTGTTGCCGACCGCCGTTGCCACCACACCACCGTCGAAAGCCAGGGCCATCGCCCACTCCGCCGCCGTGGCCCGAAGGCGGGAGGTGGCCGTCGTGGCCGCTACCCCACTGCCGGCCACCGTGGCCATCACCCGCTCCACCACCGTGACCCGAAGGCGGGAGGTGGTGGTCGTGGCCGCCACCCCGTCATCGGTTGCCGTGGCCGCCAGCCCACCATCGACCGCCGGGGTCATCACTCGCTCCGCCACCGCCGCCCGAAGGTGGGAGGCGGAGGTGGATGCCCGCACGTGCGTCAGCGACCTTGCGCGCTACAGTGAGTTCTTGTGGGAGGAGGAGGAGCGCCTCGTCGAGCACGCAAAGAGCCTTACCGCCGCCGTGGCTGCGGCACACGCCGCCTCAGAGGCGATGAATCAGGAGATCTACGAGGAGAACCACCGCTTCGAGAGGGGTCGTCTGGAGCGGCAGAGGGCGTTCGAGGTGAGCGTCGCTAAAGCTGCAATAGTGGCAGACACCGTATTGCGGTTGCCCAGCTCGTCGGTAGGCTCCTCCTCCTCCGCCTCTTACTAAGCGGGCTCGGCAGAGGAGAGGCAGCCGGAAGTAGTAGGAAGCCCCTCCGCAATGTAGTAGTAGAATTTAGGGGCTATTTTGTTCAGTTCATCTGACTATAGATGTGGTCGAACTGTACAAGTACTTAAAATTAGCTAGTATATATAGTTGAACTAGCTATTTTTGTACGTGGTTGGCAACAATTGGGGAAACGTTTGGTCGGTTCAGCTGTTGAGTTAAACTGTTTGTATAGATTAAGAATGACTGCTTAATATATGAATGAAATCTATGCTTAATTACTGAATTTTAGTTGCAAAAATTAGACACTACTAGTGATTTTTAGCTTCATATTTTGACAAATCGCAGTGTTACAAGGTTGACAAATGGCAATGTTACTAGATCAACAAATGTCAATCTTTCCAGTTTGACAAATGGTAACATACCCAATATAACAGATGCAAATCGCACCAAATTGTTTGTAAGTGATTGCACATGGGTCATCCAAAAGAACCGTTTGCATTGAAGTGATGCACAAATCCTGCTCACTTTGCATCATGTCATCACGGGGTCGATGGGCGGGGGGTGGGAGGACGGCAGCTGGCGTACTGAGAGGTAGCGTTCGACGGCGGCGTACGATGCTGCTGAGGGGGCACGCACACGGAGAGGAAGGCGGGCGGCCATGAAAGTCAAAGGGCTCGCTTCCCAGTGAGCCTGCACAGCGTACAACTCGCACGCTTCATGATGAGCCTGCGCATTCGAGGACAACTTGCACTCCTCTCGCCCAGCCTGCGCACCGGGCTGTGCTCGCACGCCTCCTGTTCATTCAAGGTCAAGCAGTTGTCCACACGGCAACTCCTACAGCCATTAAAACCAAGACACGTGGCGTCATGTGAATGGTTAACAGAACACACATGGTTTGAATTATACAAACGTTTGAGATATTAAAGTGGCAGCTATTTTTTCAAAATGCCTTTGTTGGCTGTCATTATTCGAGTGTGCCTTCTCTCAAAATGGACACAAAGAATACAACAACACGTCGGGTGCCATTCCATGATAGCATGTCAAGTTTCATGAATTTCAGACGAGTTTTTGATTTACTAGAATTTAAAAACCAAGCATCTCAATGTTTTGCCGGCAATAAACGGTGCCCTGGTGTTTGAAATTCATTCTCATTTCTTGCATGGGACCTAAGCATGCACCCAAGGACACATATTTGATTTTTCAACCAATTTATATGCACTGGAGCATGTGCATGTAGTTCAAATTTGAATTATGCACATAAATGCATTAAAAACTCAGTTAATGCCTAAAAAATGTCCAAACGAACCACGAGAAATCACAAAAATTGACACAACACTCCTGTTGTTTTATGTTGACACGAAATTTTTTTGGAAGCAATAAGAGGCAATGGATATCGTTTCGTCCCCAAAGGTGGGACGTTCCCTACCGAAACCATCATGCTTGTTGTGAAAAGCTCTGGTTTGTGAGAAGCATATACCCAAACCTACCCCAAATGGGACAAAAAATTTACCACAACATGTTGATGCCGCTCCATGATAGCATGCCAAGTTTCATGAATTTCAGACGAGTTTTGGATTTACTAGAATTTAAAAACCAGGCATCTCAATGTTTTGCTGGCAATCAACGGTGCCCTGGTGTTTGAAATTCATTCCCATTTCTTGCATGGGGCCTAAGCATGCACCCAAGGACACAAATTTGATTTTTCAACCAATTTATATGCACTGGAGCATGTGCATGTAGTTCAAATTTGAATTATGCACATAAATGCATTGAAAACTCAGTTAATGCATAAAAATGTCCAAACGAACCCCGAAAAATCACAAAAATTGACACAACACTCCTGTTGTTCTATGTTGACATGAGAAATTTTTTGGAAGCAATAAGAGGCAATGGATATCATTTCGTCCCCCAAGGTGGGACGTTCCCTACCAAAACCATCATGCTTGTTGTGAGAAGCTCTGGTTAGTGAGTAGCATATACCCAAACCTATCCCAAATGGGACAAAACAATTACCACGGCATGTTGATGCCGCTCCATGATAGCATGCCAAGTTTCATGAATTTCAAACGAGTTTTAGATTTACTAGAATTTAAAAACCAGGCATCTCAATGTTTTGCCAGTAATCAACGGTGCACTGGTGTTTCAAATTCATTCCCATTTCTAGCATGGGACCTAAGCATGCACCCAAGGACACAGATTTGATTTTTCAACCAATTTATATGCACTGGAGCATGTGCATGTAGTTCAAATTGGAATTATGCATATAAATGCATTGAAAACTCAGTTAATGCATAAAAATGTCCAAACGAACCCTGAAAAATCACAAAAATTGACACAACACTCCTGTTGTTCTATGTTGACACGAGAAATTTTTTGGAAGCAATAAGAGGCAATGGATATCGTTTCGTCCCCAAAGGTGGCATGTTCCCTACCGAAACCATCATGCTTGCTGTGAGAAGCTCTGGTTTGTGAGAAGCATATACCCAAACCTGTCCCAAATGGGACAAAAAATTTACCACGACATGTTGATGCCGCTCCATGATAGCATGCCAAGTTTCATGAATTTCAGACGAGTTTTGGATTTACTAGAATTTAAAAACCAGGTATCTCAATGTTTGCGGCCGAGTGACGGTGGTAGGGTGTTTGACATTCATTCCCATTTCTTGCATGGGACCTAAGCAGGCAACCAAGGACGCAGATTTGAATTTTCAACTAATTTATATGCATTAGAGCATGTGCCTGTAGTTCAAATTTGAATTATGCACATGAATGCACAGAAAACTCAGTTAATGTATAAAAATGTCCAAGCGAACCCCAAAAAATCCCCAAAATTGACACAACACTCCTGTTGTTCTATGTTGACACTAGGAAAAAATTGAAATCGAGAAGAGGCAACGGATATCGTTTCGTCCAGAAAGGTGAAACGTTCCCTACTGAAACCATCACACTTGTTGTGTGAGAAGCTCTGGTTTATGAGAAGCTTATACACAAACCTGCCCCAAATGGGATTTTTTTAGCACGACATGTTGATGCCGCTCCATGATAGAATGCCAAGTTTCATGAATTTCGGACGAATTTTGGATTTACTAGAATTACAAAAGCAAGTACGTCAACGTTTGCGGGAGAGCCACGATGCCGTGGTGTTCGAATTTCATCCCCCTTTCTTGCATGGGAGATAAGCATAAACCCATGGACACATATATGATTTTACAACCCATGTTGGTGCACCGGAGCATGTGCATGTAGTTTAATTTTGAATTGTGCACCTGAAATAGCTAGAAAACCAATTTAATGTATAAAATGTTCAGAGGAACCTTGAATAATTCCAATTCTTTTACGACACACATATAGTTGCATGTTCACTCCAGATAAAAGGTCCAGCAATTCAAACACCGTCCATTGCCGCTATGACCCCATTATATAATTCAAGTCAAGATGAAAAATCAAGTAGATCACACACAATTTATTATGACCAACCGTGTGAGATGCAGCGCAAAATATCCTGGAGCACCGTTGGTGTATAGTACGCCTATGGCTTACGCGAGAAGGTGCGTCCGCTACAGTCCACAGCCGGCGTCTCATGCACACTAGCTTGCTCCCCAAATATCATTTCACTGTTCAATCGTCGCTGGTGAAAGATGGGCACGTGGACCCTGATACGTCTCCAACGTATCTATAATTTTTGATTGTTCCATGCTATTATATTACCCCTTTTGGATGTTTATGGGCTTTATTTTACACATTTATATCATTTTTGGGAATAACCTATTAACCGGAGGCCCAACCCATATTGCTGTTTTATTGCCTGTTTCAGTATTTCAAAGAAAGGGGATATCAAACGGAGTCCAAACGGAATGAAACCTTCAGCAGCATGATTTTTTGGAAGAATATGATCCTAGAGACTTGGATTTCACGTCAGAAGATCCTCGAGGAGGCTAGGAGATAGGGGGCGCGCCCCCTACTGGGTGCGCCCCCCTATCTAATGGGCCCCTCGAGCACCTCCTGACCGACTTCTTTCGCCTATATAAGCCTACGTACCCTAAAAACATCAAATATCAAGATAGATCAGGAGTTCCGCCGCTGCAAGCCTCTGTAGCCACCAAAAACCTCTCGGGAGCCCGTTCCGGCACCCTGTCGAAGGGGGAACCCATCACCGGTGGCCATCTTCATCATCCCGACGCTCTCCATGACGAGGAGGGAGTAGTTCACCCTCGGGGCTGAGGGTATGTACCAGTAGCTATGTGTTTGATCTCTCTTTCTCTCGTGTTCTCTCTATGGCACGATCTTGATGTATCGCGAGCTGTGTTATTATAGTTGGATCTTATGATGTTTCTCCCCCTCTACTCTCTTGTGATGAATTGAGTTTCCCTCTTGAAGTTATATTATCGGATTGAGTCTTTATTTGAGAACACTTGATGTATGTCTTGCCGTGTTTATCTGTGGTGACAGTGGGATATCACGTGCCACTTGATGTATGTTTTGGTGACCAACTTGCGGGTTCCGCCCATGAACCTATGCATAGGGGTTGGCAGACGTTTTCTTGACTCTCCGGTAGAAACTTTGGGGAACTCTTTGAAGTACTTTGTGTTGGTTGGATGAATCTGAGATTGTGTGATGCATATCGTATAATCATGCCCACGGATACTTGAGGTGACAATGGAGTATCTAGGTGACATTAGGGTTTTAGTTGATTTGTATCTTAAGGTGTTATTCTAGTACGAACTCTTGAATAGATTGATCTGAAAGAATAACTTTGAGGTGGTTTCGTACCTTACCATAATCTCTATGTTTGTTCTCCGCTATTAGTGGCTTTGGAGTGACTCTTTGTTGCATGTTAAGGGATTGTTATATGATCTGTCTATGTTATTATTGTTGAGAGAACTTGCACTAGTGAAAGTATGAACCCTATGCCTTCTTTCCTATCATTGCAATACCGTTTATGCTCACTTTTATCATTAGTTACCTTGCTGTTTTTATATTTTCAGATTACAAAAACCTTTATCTACCATCCATATTGCACTTGTATCACCATCTCTTCGCCGAACTAGTGCACCTATACAGTTTAACATTGTATTGGGTGTATTGGGGACACAAGAGACTCTTTCTTATTTGGTTGCGGGGTTGTTTGAGAGAGACCATCTTCAACCTACGCCTCCCACGGATTGATAAACCTTAGGTCATCCACTTGAGGGAAATTTGCTACTGTCCTACAAACCTGTGCACTTGCAGGCCCAACAACGTCTACAAGAAGAAGGTTGTGTAGTAGACATCAAGCTCTTTTCTGGCGCCGTTGCCGAGGAGGCTAGGTAAGTGGCACTCACTCACACCCCGTCAACTAAGCTCTTTTCTGGCGCCGTTGTCGGGGAGGTGAGTGCTTGAAGGTATATTTTTAGATCTTGCAATCGAATCTTTTTGTTTCTTGTTTTATCACTAGTTTTGTTTATAAAATAAAACTACAAAAATAATGGAGTTAAGTTTGTCTCATACGCTTCGTCTTTTTAATATCTTTTGTGAGTATGATGGAAAAGAAAATTGTGCTCAAGTGCTTGATGAAGAATGCATTAAAATGCTTGGTACTAAATCTTTGAATGATTAGCATGATTGCAATGTTGTTAGTTTGAATTCCTTGAATATACATGATGCTAATGATATGCAAAGCCACAAGCTTGGGGAAGCTATGTTTGATGAATATGATATATTTTGTCCCCCAAGCTTTGATGAGCAAATTTATTATGATGATAGCATGCCTCCAACGTATGATGATTATATTGATGAAAGTGGGTTTGGAAGAGTGTCAACTTTAGGAAGTAGTGATCCCACTATTTTGGAGGATGTTGAATTTTATTGTGATGAATACGAAAGTGGATTTGGAAGAGCGTCAACTTTATTTAGTGATTCCACTATCTTGGGAGAGGTTTCAATCGATTATGATGAGAACGAAGTTGCTACTTATGATGATTATTGTGATGAAACTTATGCTATAAAGAGTAGTGATGATTATATTTACAAATCTTGTCATGATTATGATTACCCTTTTTCTGAATATTCCTCTTTTAATGTGGAAACAATTTTTAGTGTTCAAGTCCTTTATGATACTTCCACTATTCCGAATGAGAAGAATTTTGCTTATGTGGAGAGTAGTAAATTTTCTATGCTTGTAGATCATGAAAAGAATGCTTTAGGTGCTGGTTATATTGTTGAATTCATTCATGATTCTACTGAACATTATTATGAGGGAGGAACATATGCTTGTAGGAACTGCAATAATATCAAGTTTCCTCTCTATGTGTTGAAAATCTGGAAGCTATGCTTGTTTTACCTTCCTATGCTTGTTGATTATTGTTCCCATAAGTTGTTTGCTCACAAAATCCCTATGAATAGGAAGTGGGTTAGATTTAAATGTGCTAGTCATATGCTTCATGATGCTCCCGTTATGTTTCAATTCTTATCTTTTATGTGAGCATCATTGCCATCATCATGCCTAGCTAGAAAGGCATTAAAGAAAAGCGCTTGTTGGGAGACAAACCAATATTTATCCTTACTGTTTCTGTGTGTTCACATGATTATGCTACTGTAGTAATCATGTTTTATAGCTTTTATTTCAATAAAGTGCCAAATAAGACCTTTAGGATGGCTTTTGGTGATAGTTGTGTTGATCCTGCTGAAAATCATAAACTTTTGCACCCAGTAAATTAGTTTTGTTAATTCACATAAACGTGATCTTGATCTGATTCTTTTTTCTACGGATTTTTACACGAATTTCGTAGGACTTCCTAATTTCGTAGGATTTTTGGAGTTCCATAAGTATACGTTTGATACAGATTACTACAGACTGTTCTGTTCTTGACAGATTCTGTTTTCTATGTGTTGTTTGCTTATTTTGATGAATCTATGAGTAGTATCGGAGGGTATGAACCATAGACAAGTTGGATTACAGTAGATATTACACCAATATGAATTTAGAATGAGTTCATTACAGTACCTAAGTGGTGGTTTTATTTTCTTATACTAACGGAGCTTACGAGTTTTCTGTTGAGTTTTGTGTTGTGGAGTTTTCAAGTTTTGGGTAAAGATTCGATGAACTATGGAATAAGGAGTGGAAAGAGCCTAAGCTTGGGGATGCCCAAGGCACCCCAAGGTAATATTCAAGGAAAACCAAGAGCCTAAGCTTGGGGATGCCCCGGATGGCATCCCCTCTTTCGTCTTCATTCATCGGTAACTTTACTTGGAGCTATATTTTTATTCGCCACATGATATGTATTTTGCTTGGAGCGTCATTTTATTTTGTTAGTATTTGCTTTCTGTTATTTATAATAATGTTTTGCATCTTTAGTTTCCATAAAAATGTCAAGGATAGCCTTTACCATGCTTATTTTGCTAGTATACATGTTGCTGTTTGAAAACAGAAAGTTTACCGCTGTTGCAAAAATTCCCTAGAAAATTCAGAGCATGATATAATGTTGAAACTTTTTGCGTAATGAGCTCTGATAAATTTAATACAGTGGGAATTTTATTTCATAATTTGTGGTGTTAGGGAAGTATTGATACTCTTGCATTCTTTACAGACTGTACTGTTTTGGCAGATTGCTGTTATGTTTGCATTGTTTGCATATGTTTGCTTGTTTAATGATTCTATTTGATGATAGGAGTATTAAATATGCAGAGGCATTTAGTATTCAATGTTGAATAATAATTTTATTGATTTGTTACAGTAGAAAATGATAAGGTTTTGCATTGGTTTATACTAACCTATCTCACGAGTTCTTGTTGTGTTTGGTGTGGATGAAGCTTTTGATAAAAAGATAAACCATGATATGAGAGGAATTAAGGAGACACAAAAGTTCAAGCTTGGGGATGCCCAAGGCACCCCAAGATAATATTTCAAGAAGTCTCAAGCATCTAAGCTTGGGGATGCCCCGGTAGGCATCCCACCTTTCTTCTTCAACAACTATCGGTTAGTATCGGTTGAGCCTAAGTTTTTGCTTCTTCACATGAGTTGTGCTATCCTTGCAATGTCATTTTATTTTGTTTTGCTTGCTGTTTGAATAAAATACCAAGATCTGAAATTCTTTAATGTTAGAGAGTCTTCACATAGTTGCACAATTATTCGACTACTCATTGATCTTCACTTATATCTTTCAGAGTAGTTTGTCATTTGCTCTAGTGCATCACTTATATCTTTTAGAGCACGGTGTTGTAGAAATTGCTAGTCTCTCATGCTTCACTTATATTATTTTGAGAGTCTTTTAGAACTACATGGTATTTTCTATGGTTACAAAGTTGGTCCTAGAATGATGAGCATCCAGGTTGGGTATAATAAAAACTATCATAGAAAGGAATTGGATGCTATGATCAATTTGATGCTTGATAATTGTTTTGAGATATGGAGGTAGTGATATTAGAGTCATGCTAGTTGAGGTGATTATGAAAAATAATTGTGTTAAGGGTTGTAATTCCCATAGCATGCACGTATGGTGAACCGCTTTGTGACGAAGTTGGAGCAAAATTTTATTTATTGATTGTGTTCCTTATGAGTGGCGGTCGGGGACGAGCGATGGTCTTTTCCTACCAATCTATCCCCCAGGATGACTTATAGATTTTTGCGATAAGTACATGAGTTCTTTTGACTAATGTTGAGTCCATGGATTATATGCACACTCACCCTTCCACCATTGCTAGCCTCTCTTGTGCCACGCAACTTTCTCCGGTACCATATACCCACCATATACCTCCCTCAAAACAACCACCATACCTACCTATTATGGCATTTCCATAGCCATTCCGAGATATATTGCCATGCAACTTTCCACTGTTCCGTTCATATGACACACATTACCTTTGTCATATTGCTCTTTGCATGATCATGTAGTTGACATCGTATTTGTGGCAAGGCCACCTTCATAATCTTCATACATGCCGCTCTTGATTCATTGCATATCCCGGTACACCGCCGGAGGCATTCATATAGAGTCATATCTTGTTCTAACTTTGAGTTGTAATTCTTGAGTTGTAAATCCATAAAAGTGTGATGATCTTCATTATTAGAGCATTGTCCCAGTGAGGAAAGGATGATGGAGACTATGATTCCCCCACAAGTCGAGATGAGACTTTGGACTTTACAAAAAGAAAAAAAAGAAGAAAGAAAAAAAGAGAAAGGCCAAAAAAGAAAAAAAAGAAAGGCCAAAGAAAAAAATGAAAAAAAAGAAAAAGAAAAGGGAAAAAATAAAATGAGAGAAAAAGAGAGAAGGGACAATGCTACTATCTCTTTTCCACACTTGTGCTTCAAAGTAGCACCATGATCTTCATGATAGAGAGTCTCCTATGTTGTCACTTTCATATACTAGTGGGAATTTTTCATTATAGAACTTGGCTTGTATATTCCAATGATGGGCTTCCTCAAAATGCCCTAGGTCTTCGCGAGCAAGCGAGTTGGATGCACACCCACTTAGTTTCTTTTGTTGAGCTTTCATATATTTATAGCTCTAGTGCATCCATTGCATGGCAATCCCTACTCACTCACATTGATATCTATTAATGGGCATCTCCATAGCCCGTTGATACGCCTAGTTGATGTGAGACTATCTTCTCCTTTTTGTCTTCTCCACAACCACCATTCTATTCCACATATAGTGCTATTTCCATGGCTCACGCTCATATATTGCGTGAAAGTCGAAAGAGTTTGAGATTATTAAAGTATGAAACAATTGCTTGGATTGTCATCGGGGTTGTGCATGATTAAATACTTTGTGTGATGAAGATAGAGCAATAGTCAGACTATATGATTTTGTAGGTATAACTTTCTTTAGCCATGCTATTTTGAGAAGACATGATTACTTTGATTAGTATGCTTGAAGTATCACCATTTTCATGTTAATATGAACTTTTATTTTGTATCATTTGGATCTGAACATTCATGCCACAATAAAGAAAATTACATTGAGAATTATGCTAGGTAGCATTCCACATCAAAAATTCTGTTTTTATCATTTACCTACTCGAGGACGAGCATGAATTAAGCTTGGGGATGCTTGATACGTCTCCAACGTATCTATAATTTTTGATTGTTCCATGCTATTATATTACCCCTTTTGGATGTTTATGGGCTTTATTTTACACATTTATATCATTTTTGGGACTAACCTATTAACCGGAGGCCCAGCCCATATTGCTGTTTTATTGCCTGTTTTAGTATTTCGAAGAAAAGGAATATCAAACGGAGTCCAAACGGAACGAAACCTTCGGCAACGTGATTTTTTGGAAGAATATGATCCTGGAGACTTGGAGTTCACGTCAGAAGATCCTCGAGGAGGCCAGGAGATAGGGAGGCGCGCCCCCCTACTGGGCGCGCCCCCTATCTCGTGGGCCCCTCAAGCACCTCCCGACCGACTTCTTTTGCCTATATAAGCCTACGTACCCCAAAACCATCGAATATCAAGATAGATCGGGAGTTCCGCCGCCGCAAGCCTTGTTGGGGAACGTTGCAGAAAATAAAAATTTTCTACGCTTCACCAAGATCAATCTATGGAGTCATCTAGCAACAAGATAGAGGAGTGCATCTACATACCCTTGTAGATCGCGCGGAAGTGTTCAAGAGAACGGGGTTGAGGGAGTCGTACTCGTCGTGATCCAAATCACCGATGATCCTAGTGCCGAACGGACGGCACCTCCGCGTTCAACACACGTACGGTTGGGGGAGACGTCTCCTCCTTATTGATCCAGCAAGGGGAGGGAGAGGTTGATGGAGATCCAGCAGCACGACGGCGTGGTGGTGGAAGCAGCGGCGATCTCGGCAGGGCTTCGCCAAGCTCTACGAGAGGGAGAGGTGTTGCAGAGGGAGAGGGAGGAGCCAGGGACTTGGGTGCGGCTGCCCTCCCTCCCCCCTCTTTATATAGGGACCAGGGGGGGCGCCGACCCCCTAGAGATTGGATCTCAAGGGGGGGGGGGGGGCGGCCAAGGGGGGTGGCTTGCCCCCCAAGCCAAGTGGGGCGCCCCCACCCCTAGGGTTTCCAACCCTAGGCGCAGGGGGCCCACGGGGGGCGCACCAGCCCACCAGGGGCTGGTTCCCCTTCCCACTTCAGCCCTTGGGGCCCTCCGGGATAGGTGGCCCCACCCGGTGGACCCCCGGGACCCTTCCGGTGGTCCCGGTACAATACCGGCAACCCCCGAAACTTTCCCGATGGCCGAAACTGGACTTCCTATATATAATTCTTCACCTTCGGACCATTTCGGAACTCCTCGTGACGTCCGTAATCTCATCTGGGACTCCGAACAACTTTCATGTTACCGCATACTAGTATCTCTACAACCCTAGCGTCACCAAACCTTAAGTGTGTAGACCCTACGGGTTCGGGAGACATGCAGACATGACCGAGACGACTCTCCGGCCAATAACCAACAACGGGATCTGGATACCCATGTTGGCTCCCACATGTTCCACGATGATCTCGTCGAATGAACCATGATGTCGAGGATTCAGGTAATCCCGTATACAATTCCCTTTGTCAATCGGTACGTTACTTGCCCGAGATTCGATCGTCGGTATCCTAATACCTTGTTCAATCTCATTACTGGCAAGTCACTTTACTCGTACCGTAATGCATGATCCTGTGACCAACCACTTAGTCACTTTGAGATCATTATGATGATGCATTACCGAGTGGGCCCAGAGATACCTCTCCGTCATACGGAGTGACAAATCCTAGTCTCGATCCGTGTCAACCCAACAGACACTTTCAGAGATACCTGTAGTATACCTTTATAGTCACCCAGTTACGTTGTGACATTTGGTATACCCAAAGCACTCCTACGGCATCCGCGGAGTTACACGATCTCATGGTCTAAGGAAATGATACTTGACATTGGAAAAGCTCTAGCAAGCAAACTACACAATCTTGTGCTATGCTTAGGATTGGGTCTTGTCCATCACATCATTCTCCCAATGATGTGATCCCGTTATCAATGACATCCAATGTCCATGGTCAGGAAACCGTGACCATCTATTGATAAACGAGCTAGTCAACTAAAGGCTCACTAGGGACATGTTGTGGTCTATGTATTCACACATGTATTACGATTTCCGGATAACACAATTATAACATGAATAAAAGACAATTATCATGAACGAGGAAATATAATAATAACCATTTTATTATTGCCTCTAGGGCATATTTCCAACAGTCTCCCACTTGCACTAGAGTCAATAATCTAGTTACATTGTGATGAATCGAACACCCATAGAGTTCTGGTGTTGATCATGTTTTGCTTGTGGAAGAGGTTTAGTCAACGGATCTGCGACATTCAGATCCGTGTGAACTTTGCAAATATCTATGTCTCCATGTTGAACATTTTCACGAATGGAGTTGAAGCGACGCTTGATGTGCCTGGTCTTCTTGTGAAACCTGGGCTCCTTGGCAAGGGCAATAGCTCAAGTGTTGTCACAGAAGAGTGTGATTGGCCCCGACGCATTGGGTAAGACTCCTAGGTCGGTGATGAACTCCTTCACCCAGATTGCTTCATGCGCTGCCTCCGAGGCTGCCAGGTATTCCGCTTCACATGTAGATCCCGCCACGATGCTTTGCTTGCAACTGCACCAGCTTACTGCCCCACCATTCAAAATATACACGTATCCGGTTTGTGACTTAGAGTCATCCAGATCTGTGTCGAAGCTAGCGTCGACGTAACCCTTTACGACGAGCTCTTCGTCACCTCCATATACGAGAAACATATCCTTAGTCCTTTTCAGGTATTTCAGGATGTTCTTGACCGCTGTCCAGTGTTCCATGCCGGGATTACTTTGGTACCTTCCTACCTAACTTACGGCAAGGTTTACATCAGGTCTGGTACACAACATGGCATACATGATAGACCCTATGGCCAAGGCATAGGGGAGGACACTCATCTTTTATCTATCTTCTGCCGTGGTCGGACATTGAGCCGAGCTCAATTTCACACCTTGCAACACATGCAAGAACCCCTTCTTGGACTAATCCATATTGAACTTCTTCAATATCTTATCAAGGTATGTGCTTTGTGAAAGACCTATGAGGCGTCTCGATCTATCTCTATAGATCTTGATGCCTAATATGTAAGCAGCTTCTCCAAGGTCCTTCATTGAAAAACACTTATTCAAGTAGGCCTTAATGCTGCCCAAAAGTTTTATATCATTTCCCATCAAAAGTATGTCATCCACATATAATATGAGAAATGCTACAGAGCTCCCACTCACTTTCTTGTAAACATAGGCTTCTCCATAAGTCTGCATAAACCCAAACGCTTTGATCATTTCATTAAAGTGAATGTTCCAACTCCGAGATGCTTGCACCAGCCCATAGATGGAGCGCTGGAGCTTGCATACCTTGTTAGCATTTCTAGGATCGACAAAACCTTCCGGCTGCATCATATACAGTTCTTCCTTAAGATGGCCGTTAAGGAATGCCGTTCTGACGTCCATTTGCCATATCTCATAATCATAGTATGAGACAATTTCTAACATGATTCGGACGGACTTCAGCTTCGCTACAGGAGAGAAAGTCTCATCGTAGTCAACCCCTTGAACTTGTTGATAACCCTTAGCAACAGGTCGAGCTTTATAGATGGTAATATTACCATCCGCGTCTGTCTTCTTCTTAAAGATCCATTTGTTTTCTATCGCTCGCCGATCATCGGGCAAGTCTATCAAAGTCCATACTTTATTTTCGTACATGGATCCTATCTCGGATTGCATGGCTTCAAGCCATTTGTTGGAATCTGGGCCCGCCATTGCTTCTTCATAGTTCGAAGGTTCACCGTTGTCTAACAACATGATTTCCAGGACAGGGTTGCCATACCACTCTGGTGTGGAACGTGTCCTCGTGGACCTACGAAGTTCAGTAGTAACTTGATCCGAAGTACCTTGATCATCATCATTAATTTCCTCTCTGGTCGGTGCAGGCACCACAGGAACATTTTCCTGAGCTGCGCTACTTTCAAGAGGTAGTACTTCATCAAGTTCCACTTTCCTCCCACTTACTTATTTTGAGAGAAACTCTTTCTCCAGAAAGGACCCGTTCTTGGCAACAAAGATCTTGCCTTCGGATCTGAGGTAGAAGGTATACCCAATGGTTTCCTTAGGGTATCCTATGAAGACGCATTTTTCCGACTTGGGTTTGAGCTTTTCAGGTTGAAGTTTCTTGACATAAGCATCGCATCCCCAAACTTTTAGAAACGGCAGCTTAGGTTTCTTCCCAAACCATAATTCATATGGTGTCGTCTCAACGGATTTAGACGGTGCCCTATTTAAAGTGAATGTAGCTGTCTCTAGAGCGTATCCCCAAAATGATAGCGGTAAATCGGCGAGTGACATCATAGATCGCACCATATCCAATAGAGTGCGATTACGACGTTCAGACACACCGTTACGCTGAGGTGTTCCAGGCGGCGTGAGTTGTGAAACGATTCCACATTTCTTTAAGTGCGTACCAAATTCGTGACTTAAATATTCTCCCCCATGATCTGATCGTAAGAACTTTATCTTACGGTCACGTTGATTCTCTACCTCATTCTGAAATTCCTTGAACTTTTCAAAGGTCTCAGACTTGTGTTTCATCAAGTAGACATACCCATATCTACTCAAGTCGTTAGTGAGAGTGAGAACATAACGATATCCTCCGTGAGCCTCAACGCTCATTGGACCGCACACATTAGTATGTATGATTTCCAATAAGTTGGTTGCTCGCTCCATTGTTCCGGAGAACGGAGTCTTGGTCATTTTGCCCATAAGGCATGGTTCGCATGTGTCAAACGATTCGTAATCTAGAGACTCCAAGAGTCCATCAGCATGGAGCTTCTTCATGCGTTTGACACCAATGTGACAAAGGCGGCAGTGCCACAAGTATGTGGGACTATCGTTATCAACTTTACATCTTTTGGTATTCACACTATGAATATGTGTAACATCATGTTCAAGATTCATTAAGAATAAACCATTGACTAGCGGGGCATGACCATAAAACATATCTCTCATATAAATAGAACAACCATTATTCTCGGATTTAAATGAGTAGCCATCTCGCATTAAACGAGATCCAGATACAATGTTCATGCTCAAAGATTGAGGTTTAAAACTAATCCCGTAGGTAAATGTAGAGGTAGCGTGCCGACGGCGATCACATCGACCTTGGAACCATTCCCGATGCGCATCATCACCTCGTCCTTCGCCAGTCTCCGCTTATTCTGCAGCTCCTGCTTTGAGTTACAAATATGAGCAACCGCACCGGTATCAAATACCTAGGAGCTACTACGAGTACTGGTAAGGTACACATCAATTACATGTATATCACATATACCTTTGGTGTTGCCGGCCTTCTTGTCCGCTAAGTATTTGGGGCAGTTCCGCTTCCAGTGTCCCTTTACCTTGCAATAAAAGCACTCAATCTCAGGTTTGGGTCCATTCTTTGGCTTCTTCCCGGCAGCTGGCTTACCGGGCGCGAAAACTCCCTTGCCGTCCTTCTTGAAGTTCTTCTTACCCTTGCCTTTCTTGAAACTAGTGGTTTTATTGACCATCAACACTTGATGTTCCTTTTTGATTGCCACCTCTGCTGATTTCAGCATTGAAAACACTTCAGGAATAGTTTTCACCATCCCCTGCATATTGTAGTTCATCACAAAGCTCTTGTAGCTAGGTGAGAGCGACTGAAGGATTCTGTCAATGACCGCCTCGTCCGGGAGGTTAATCTCCAGCTGGGACAAGCGGTTGTGCAACCCAGACATTTTGAGTATGTGCTCACTGACAGAACTATTTTCCTCCATCTTACAACTGTAGAACTTGTCGGAGACTTCATATCTCTCGACCCGGGCATGAGCTTGGAAAACCATTTTCAGCTCTTCGAACATCTCATATGCTCCGTGTTGCTCAAAACGCTTTTGGAGGCCCGGTTCTAATCTGTAAATCATACCGCACTAAACGAGGTGTCGGTGTACTAAAGTAGGGGTACCTTAGTATCCCGAACTTGTGCACGGGCAGTCGCAGCGTCCCGCGGCAAGGCTTGCCGGGCGTCCGCCAAGATCCTCTGCTATTCCTATTTGATGCCATTCAAGAACAAAGTGTTTAAACTTAGAAGACAAGATCCCGGCAAGTGGAGCTTGCCGGGAAGGACAAGGCCCCAGCAAGAGGAGCTTGTCGGGAGGGCCAGCCAAGAAACTTGCCGCAACGCGCCGCGCGTCTCGGCAAGACCCTGGCGAGCGACAAGCTTTCGGGTGCGACAAGATAACGACCGCGGCAAGGCGCTTCCCGCGGCGAAGCCACTACTCTGCGCCCACGCTCCAGCACATCCAACGACGTGTCGCCCCAAGATCGTTCCTGGCGCACGTGTCGGGCGGCTGTGCAGCCAAGCGGTGTGAGGTGGCAAGTGGAGATGACGAGAAGGCCATCGTGGCGATCGGTGGCACCCCTAACGGTCGTTTCCTGCACTGTTTGGGCGACCGGACGGGCATTAAATGCCCTTGTCCCCTGCCGTCAGAGTTAGGTAGGGGGCACTGTTGATAGCGGTTGTACCAACCCCTCTTTTTACTTTTTTACCCTTCTCTGCGTAGCCACCTGTCGGTGACCCCTTTAGCCTATAAAAAGGAGGCCCATGTGCACGTAGAGGGGGTTCGACTCATTCGAAACTACACCACGCTCACGCTTTCGAGCAAGAACACAATACATACACAAAGCAGCAGTAGGAGTATTATCTCTCCGGAGAGCTCTGAAGCTGGGTAAAATCCCTCGCGTGCTTCGCCTCGATCTGCTCTTCGTGCGCCCTCCGCTCCCTGCCGGACCGAAAAGGGGCCCTGCCCCATAGGTGCTCGTTTCCCACGACATCTTTGGCGCGCCAGGTAGGGGGCGTCGAGGTTGTGCGAACCTGATCCGGCGTCTGCGCGTGCTACATCATCATCTTCATCGACATGCCACCGAAGAAGAAGGCTTCGGAGGTGGCCGCTCCGTCCACGTCGATCCCACCGCCGCCGGAGCAAACGGGCGGTGGGGTAGACGCTGGCGGAGGAACGGGCGCCCATGGGGGGACTCGCATCGTCACCAGATGTAAGGACAAGGCCCCGCAGACCTCGGCATCCGTACATGCGCCGCGCCCCTCTCAAGAGGCGCGGGATCGACAACGCCATGGTGTGCACCGTGCTCGCGTTGGAGCAAGGCCAAGCCAGCGGATCACAGGACGCTCAAGGCCAACATGCACGCCAACACGTTGGCGCGAGCGCGGCATGGTTGCCTGGACGAGATGTTGCTCCTTCTAACACTGTTAGAAGTTTGAGCATATCCCGCTCCTCGCGTCATTCGCCCCCGCCGCCGAAAACCCCAGAAGAAGCGTTGGCTCGAGCCCAACTGCTACTCGACTACCCTCCAGGGCCGGACAAGATCGACGACTGGAGGATCACCATCCAGAGCCTCATCGGCTTCGCCAACGGCAACAAGCCCCGGCAACCAAGCTCGTCGAAGCCGCGGCAAGACGCCCAGAAGGTGGCGACAAGACTGGTGGCGACAAGACTGGTGGGGGTGCCACCACCGTGCTCTCCCCGCCCCGAAGGCCAAGATCGCCGACTCATCGGGCTAACCTTGACACCGACTCCACCGCGTCGTCGGACCCGCGAGCTCGTCGCGATCAGTGCCAAGTTCTCCAAGAACGACGACAAGAAGACGCTCGTACCCGCATCGAGCGTCGAAGAGAAGCGCGGCGTCAGTCAGACCAGCGCGCTGGGCCAACTGTTGATATGCATGTGCCAGGGGAACCATGCGACTTGCCGTATGCGGTAGGTTGCCCTGCGTTCACTCGTGAGCTGCGGTAGGTCCAGTGGCCCAGTACCAAGAACTTCAAGCCAGACGTACCCGAGAAGTATGATGGCAGGATACATCCGTCGGAGTTCCTCAGCATCTACACCATCGCGGTGCAGGCTGCCGGGGGGCGCGACGAGAAGATCCTTGCCAACTACTTCCCGCTGGTGCTCAAGCCCAACGTCAGATCTTGGCTCATGCACTTGCCGGATAACTCCATCTCTTCATGGGCAGACCTGTACCATCAGTTTGTCGGCGCCTTCACAGGCGGCCACAAGCCACATGGCCAGGAGAGCGATCTTCATCTACTTGCCCAGAAGGAAGGAGAACCCATGCGCAAGTTCATACAGAGATTCAGCCAGGTGCAGCGCAACATCCCAGACGTCCACCCTGCCGCGGTTATCAGCGCGTTCCATCAGAACGTGCGTAATCGCAGGATGAGGGAGGAGATGGCGATGTGCAAAATCAGAGATGTCAACAAGCTATATGCTCTGGCCGACAAGTGTGCACGTGCTGAGGAGGGGAGGAAACTCCCCGGAGAGAACACAGGAGCAGAAGGATCTGACAGCGAGGATGCCGCCCCGGCGAAGAAGAACCGGAGGCGGAATAACAGAAAGAGGAAAGCTAAGGATGTGCTTGTTGTTGAGCAGTCCGACAACGGAGGTGGCGCCGAGAAGGCCAAAGCTGGTGACTCCGGCGAGGCTGTGGTGGCCGCCGACAAGCAGGACGGCTCCGACAAGCAGTACTGCAAGATCCACCGCACCAAGGGCCATGATCTCCAGGCCTGCAAGAAAGTTGAGCAGCTTGTTGAGCTGCAGAAAGCTGAATACGAGCGGCGTGACAAGGAGAAGGCCCAAGAAGGTGGTGGAGGATCCGGCAAGAAGCGTCCGCCCGGGGAGGACGCCGCGGCAAGGCTAAGCAGCGGCAAGGAGACAGGCCTCCCCGCGGCCGCGACAAAGATGAGGATGAGGACGAAGACGATGAAATGGATGAGGATGAGACCGACGAGCAGAAGTTTCAGAAAGCAACAGAGGTTTTGTGCGTTGACAGAGGTGCTTCTCTGCATACCTTGCACCGCAACCTCAAACAGTGGGTGCGGGAAGTAAACGCAGCAGAACCGTCCGTTGAGTCGCGCAAGCCCCTGAAGTGGTCCAGCATGCCCATCATCTTTGATGTTGAGGATCACCCTGACCGCATAACCGCGGTCGGGTGCTTGCCGATGTTGGTTTCGCCAACCATCCGCAACCTCAAGGTCACAAAGATGCTGGTTGACGCGGGGCCGGCTTGAATCTGATCTCCTCCGCGGTGCTCAAGAAGCTCCAGATCCTCGACAGCGAGCTCGAAGAGACTGGTACCTTTCAAGGAATTAACCCGGGAAGAAGCAAGCCGAAGGGGAAGATCACACTGCCAGTGACATTTGGCAGCGAGCTGAACTTCAGGATAGAGAAGGTCACATTTGACGTTGCTGATTTCCCATTGCCCTACAATGGGATACTCGGCCGTCCAGTGCTCGCCAAGTTCATGGCAGCATCTCACTACGCCTACAACGTGCTCAAGATGCCCGGTCCGATAAGTGTCATTTCTGTCCCTGGCGGCAAGAAAGATGCACTTATCTGTACCGACAAGATCTACCGGGAAGCAACAGCCGCAGCAGATCGCAAGACACTTGCCGCTGAAGCACCCGGGGGGAAGAAGAAGACCAAGTCCGGCAAGAGTAGCTCTGATGCCCACTCCGGCAAGCGCACCTCTTCGGAGTGCTGCGCTACCGTCGAGGACGCACCATCGAGCTCCACCGGCAAGTGCAAGAAAGAGAAGACAGCTTCACCAGAGACCAAGAAAGTGGCCGCCAAGGAGGACGACACTGGTGGTACCTTCACCATCAGTGCCACGCTTGACCCTAAATAGGAAAGCGCGCTCGTTGCTTTCCTACGGGCGAATGTCGATGTATTTGCATGGCAACCATCTGACATCCCCGGTGTTCCCAGGAAAGTAATTGAGCACCACCTTGCCGTCTGCCCTCACGCGCGGCCCGTCAAGCAGAGAGTCAGGAAACAAGCAGTGGAGCGACAAGAATTCATTGCAGAAGAAATCAAGAAATTGGAAGCAGCAGGCCTTGTCCGAGGAGTACTCCATCCAACGTGGTTAGCCAATCCAGTAGTCGTGCGTAAGGCGAATGGGAAGTGGAGGCTTTGTATTGACTTCACTGACGTTAATAAAGCTTGTCCCAAAGATCCATTTCCCTTGCCGCGCATTGACCAGATTGTCGACTCCACGGCAGGATGCGATTTGCTTTCATTTCTTGATGCATACTCAGGATATCATCAGATCTTCATGGCAGAAGAGGATGAAGAAAAGACCGCATTCATTACTCCATGTGGCACGACTGCTTTGTACGAATGCCTTTCGGACTAAAGAATGCTGGTTTAACGTTTGCAAGAGTAGTCAGTCATGCTTTTGAGCCACAGTTGCACAGAAATGTAGAAGCTTACATGGATGACATAGTGGTCAAGAGCAAAGACAAAGAAACTTTGATCCAAGATTTAGACGAGACTTTTGCAAATCTGCACAAGATCAATCTCAAGTTGAACCCCGAGAAGTGCGTGTTTGGAGTTCCTTCCGGCAAGCTTCTCGGGTTCTTTGTGTCTCAGCGGGGGATCGAAGCCAATCCGGACAAGATCAAGGCCATTGAGCAGATCGAAGCACCGAAGCGCGTCAAGGATGTACGAAGGGTTGCCGGCTGCGTTGCTGCTCTCAGTAGGTTCATCTCTAAGTCTGCTGAGCGCGCCCTGCCATTTTTCAAAATTCTGAAAAAGTCAGGTCCAATGAAGTGGACTCCGGAAGCGGAGGCTGCGCTACAAGACTTGAAGAGATACCTGTCCTCCACTCCAATACTTGTCGCACCTAAGCCACAAGAGAAGTTGCTGCTATATCTAGCGGCAACCAATCAAGTGGTTAGTGCTGCGTTAGTAGCGGAGAGGGAGACGGATGATGGGCCAGCGACCACGGCAAGCGAGTCTAGCAACAAGTAGGGGGCTTCCCCGACAAGCTCTGGTCCCGGCAAGAATGTATCTGCGCAGCCACAAGAAGAGAAACAGAAAAAGATGGTGCAGCACCCAGTTTATTTTGTCAGTTCCCTTCTGCAGGGGGCTAGGTCAAGGTACTCTGGTGTGCAGAAGTTGCTTTTCGGCCTTCTCATGGCCTCGAGGAAGCTGCGCCATTATTTTCAAGCACACGAGATCACAGTTGTCACTCGCTTTCCGTTGAAGAGGATATTGCAGAATCCAGAAGCAACATGCAGGATTGTCGAGTGGGCACTGGAACTGTCGAGCTTTGGCCTCAGGTTTGAAAGTACTTCAACTATCCAGAGCTGAGCATTGGCAGAATTCATAGCAGAGTGGACGCCAACACCCGATGAAGAAACTCCGGAGACGAGGATCCCCGCCAAGGAAGCAAACAAAGAATGGATCATGTACTTTGATGGTGCCTTCTCGCTGCAAGGCGCCGGTGCAGGTGTGTTACTTGTCGCACCCACTGGAGAGCACCTCAAGTACGTGATCCAGATGCACTTTCCCAAGGAGCAAGCAACAAACAATACTGCAGAGTATGAAGGCTTGCTTGCCGGACTCAGGATCGCGACAGACCTTGGGATCAAGAAGCTTATTGTCAGGGGTGACTCACAGCTTGTCGTCTGCCAAGTGAACAAAGATTATCAGAGTCCGTTGATGGAAGCCTACATTGATGAAGTGAGGAAGTTGGAAGAGCATTTTGACGGCCTGCAAATGGAACATGTTCCAAGAGCTCAAAATGACATTGCAGATGGCCTGTCAAAATGCGCCGCACTCAAGTTGTCTGTGGATCCAGGGATCTTTGTGCTCAAACTGACTCAACCATTTGTAACACCATCAACTGGACAGAGCAAGAAGAGGAAGTTGATTTCTGGTGACTACTTTCCGGCTGAGCTCCCCGAAGCCACCGTCAAGAGGGTCCCCAAGATCAACACAAAGAGCGCTGAGGAGCAGTCTGCTCCGACAAACCCTAGGGTTTGTTTCGTTGAAGCAGACGCTCCCGACAAGTTTTGCTCCGGCAATCTTGCCGGGGAACACCAAGCTCCGGCTGAATCGCAAGTTCTTGCCGTGGAAGCAGATGTTCCCGCAACAGCATTTGCGCCTTTAGCCCTTATTGTCGAGCCACAGGCTCCGGCATGGGCGCAGCAGATCGTCCATTTCCTCCAAACAGGAGAACTTCTCGAAGAGCAAGAAGAAGCGGAGAGAGTAGCCCGGCAATCAAGTATGTACCAGTTTGTCGATGACATACTATACAGAAGAAGATTCAACGGAGTGAAATTGAAGTGCATTTCCCGGGAAGAAGGACAAGAGCTGTTGGCGGAGATACATGGAGGCATATGTGGTCACCACATTGGCGCAAGAGCACTTGCCGGCAAGGCTTTCCGGCAAGGTTTCTTCTGGCCAACAACCCTCCAGGATGCAACTGCACAAGTAACCAAGTGTGAAGCATGCCAGTTCCACTCCAAGCAGATACATCAACCAGCTCAAGCTCTCCAAACAATCCCTTTGTCCTGGCCATTTTCGGTCTGGGGGCTCGACATCCTCGGCCCCTTTCGCCGAGCTGTCGGGGGCTTCGAGTACTTGTACGTGGCGATCGACAAGTTCACGAAGTGGCCGGAGGTGGAAGCAGTGAGGAAGGTGACAGCACAGTCAGCAGTCAAGTTCTTCAGGTCAATTGTTTGCCGCTTCGGAGTCCCTAACAGGATCATCACCGACAACGGCACACAATTCACGAGCCGCACCTTCATGCAGTACGTCCAAGATCTTGGCGCCAAGATCTGCTTCGCTTCTGTTGCTCACCCGAGAAGCAACGGTCAAGCGGAGAGGGCAAATGCTGAAGTGCCGCGCGGGCTCAAGACCAGAACTTTTGACAGGCTACACAAGTGCGGAAGGAACTGGATCGAGGAGCTGCCAGTGGTTCTTTGGTCGATCAGGACGACACCAAATCGAGCCACTGGCCAGACACCTTTTGCTCTTGTCTACGGAGCAGAGGCAGTTCTCCCCACGGAACTCGTATACGGATCACCTCGAGTGCTCGCTTATGATGAGCTTGAGCAAGAGCAGCTGCGGCAAGATGACGCGCTGCTCCTCGAGGAAGATCGTCTTCAGGCTGCTGTACGAGCTGCTCGCTACCAGCAAGCTTTGCGTCGCTACCATAGCCGCAGAGTTAATGCTAGAAGCTTCGAGGAAGGCGACCTTGTTCTTCGGCGCGTTCAATCCGCCAAGAATTCCAACAAGTTGACGCCGAAGTGGGAAGGCCCTTATCGGGTAAAGCGAGTCACTAGGCCTGGCGCTGTCCGCCTTGAGACCGAAGATGGCTTTCCGGTGAGCAACTCCTGGAACATAGAGCATCTTCGTAAGTTTTACCCATAAGGCGCGGTTGCCAGAACCTGCTGTCCCGGCAACCAACTTTTGTACAAGCCTTGCCGCTGTTGCATGTAACCCTTTGTACAAAGCCGGGCGCAGATCCCGTGCATAAATAAAGATCGTATGCTATTCAAAAGTTGTCAAATTTCATGCATTTTTCTTTTTCGCATATATAATCTGACACCTTGTGCAACACTTGCTCCCTGTAAGCAATAACAAGCCTTAAGGCTCCATATCTTTATTTTCTCTTCTTTCTTTCTCTTAAAGAGAAGGTTCCTCCGCCCACAAATTCACCTGGGGGGGGGGG
>NC_041385.1:212136521-212161362 GCF_002162155.2 Triticum dicoccoides | reverse complement strand
TGGACTAGGCGTCGTTCAGAGAAGTATAGCCTTGCCGGGACGCAGACGACAGAAAAGCTAAGTTGCCGAAGTTTGAGCACAATCAGTTTTAAATTTCTTAAGTTATATTCCTTGAACGACCACGCTTTGTATGGAAAACCTGTGCGCGGAGGAACCGGCTCGGGGCTAGTTGCGCCCCTACTTTGTTTCGAGTCCGCTCAACAATGTAAGTGCGCTGCGACTAGTCCCGACAAGGTTTCTTGCCGGAGGCAACACCACCAGCAGGCTGCTGATGTTCCGCACTCAGCGCTCGCGGCAAGGGTGCCTGCGCCGGCAAGTTCCCTAAAAGCGTAGGGTAAAAACATACAAGGGAGGGAATCGGGTAAAGGAGATAATGTAGCAGGCATTGCCCAAAATAAAGTTATATTACAAAAGTAACTTGTTGCGGCACTGACTAAATTGTTCTCATAACTTAAATAACAGCGATAAGGAAGAGAGAAGAAGGGTGGCCTAATCCACGCGCTCGCCATCGATCCTCCTGACTTCATTCACCTTGTCCATGATGGGTGCGACAATGGCTTTGAGCTCTTCAAGATCAGCACCCGCCGGCAGCTTCTTGAGGACGCGGGTGAGGTCGAGGCCCGGGTTGCGGAAGAGTATCTTCACCAACACCTTCTCCAAGACCTTGGCGCAGATTGCGCGCGACTCGTCAGCCAACTTCTTTGGGATCCTTTTCCGGAGCTGCTGGAGAGCCGTCGCCACACCCTTGAAGAAAAGAGTAAGCTTGGCGCTGGGCTGGAGGTTCTCGTCGGAGGAGTACCCGAAGCCCGCCAAGTCCAGTTCCGCCAGCTCTTCGTCGATGGTTGCGGCAATGTTGACGAGGCCCTCTGTCCAGAGCTCCACCATGGCCCTGAAGGTGTTTTGAGTCTCGGCGGCCCTCGTTAGCAGCTCCTCGTTGCCCTTGATCTCTTGCTTCAAGTCCTCCTCCCTCTTCTTGGCGCCGTCTAGCGTCTCCGTCAATGTGGCCAGCTTCAGCTCCAAGTCAGCATTTGAGTCCTTGACGGTGTTCAGTTCCTTGCCCTTGTCGGCGAGTTGGACTTGCAGATCGCCATGAGCAAGGGCATCCTTCTCGCGTTCGCGCTGGAGTGCGGCAAGTTCCTCATTTTTCCCTTTCAGGTCAGCCTCCAGCTGCGTCACCTTCACCTCCAATTCCTTCTTGGCGGCTTCGGCAGCTGCAGCAGCGTCCTTTGCCTCCTTGAGCGCCCCGCCAAGTGATTGCTCGCGTGCGGCGAGCTCCTCCTCGTAGCTGTCCAGATTGACTTTCCGCTGCGTCAGTTCACCCTCCCGGGTGGACACCTCCTCAGCGGCAAGCCTCTGTTGCTCCTCAGCTTCTGCCTTCTCAAGGATGAAGGCCTTCAACGCCTCGACAAGCTGCGCCCTCTCCTCCGCAATGGATCGGAGGGCCTCTTGGTTGCGGCTCTAGAGCTCCTCCGCATGCTTCTCTATGTCAACTCCCGCCTGCGCGACAAGCGCTTCCCGGGACTCCAGCTTCGCCTGCCGGGCGCGGTAGAGCGACACCAGCTTCCGGAGCAGTTGCTCCTCCTCGGACTCGCCGTAGCTGCTGCTTGGTGTGTCAACCACTGACAGCCCGGCGGAGGCGAGCACCTCTCCGTCAAAAGACTCTCCCTCGATCGGCGCCCTGGAGCTCGACGCCCAGGGAAGATGGATGAAGACACCCTTGCCGGCCTTCAAGTAGGCGCCAGGCTGGGGCTCCTCGGAGCCCGGTGCTGCGTCAGCGGCAGAGGGGTCAGCGGTCGGTGTAGCGCCTTGCACTCCTGCGCCCTCCGGGTCATTAGTGCGATCACCGGACCCCTCGCCAGCTCCTGCACCAGCAGCCTTGGCGGCCTCTTCGCCGGCGGGATCGTCAGCGTCGGCCTCTTCCTCGGCGGCGGCGACATCTTCGGTATTGCCGTGTGCGTCCTCCTCGCCGGTGGCCTCAGTCTCCATCGGATCTGTGGGAGGGAGATCTGAAGACAGGAAGAGGAAGGAAAAGTCAAGCAAATATCCAAAAAGAAGATCAGAAGAAGAACCCAAGGGAAAATTTCCGACAAGGAGGGTTACCTGTACTGGGCTCTATGACCATGGGCTCCACCACCGAAGGCTCGCTGGTCCCGCCCCTTGCCGGGGACCTCTCCCTTGCCGGGGAGCGCTCCCTTGTCGGGGAATCGCCCCTTGGCGGCATAGTCGAAGCAGACAGCACCTCTAGAGCGGCTTCTGGTTGCTCCTGATGGGCCTGCTCTGCTCCTACACAAGAAAGTGAACAATCACAATGACAGCAAAGAAAGAGCACCCACGCACGCCCCACAACAGGAAGTGAACAAATACTTACGCTGGGGGCTGTGCTGGGGGCTGCTTCGTGGAGAAGGTGCCGGGTCCGTCAAGGTGGTCTCGGATGTGTCCTCTGCCATCACAGCAGGATCGTCCTCGATGACAACCACAGGGACCTTGGCCCTCTTCGCCGCTCTCTCGGCCAGAGTCCTGAAATGGAACAAGGATTCAGAGGGAAGCGAATCAGATGCAAGATAAGAAACAACAGAGATCGAAGAAATACAAGTACAACAAGGAAGAAGTCTTACTCCTCCTCCTCTTCTTCCTCCTTGTCGGAGCTCAGCGCGGAGAGGTCGAAGTCTGGTACCCTTTCTGCGCGGTGAGGCGGAGGAGTAGGCTCCCTTGGGCGCTTGCCGGAGGCTGCGGTGGGATCAGACGTGGCTGCTCGAGAAGACCCAGCCCCAGTTGCCGGCGCAGCATGAGATGCTCCTGCAGCAATGGTACTTGCCGCGGTGGAGCGTGTCCCACGGTGCTGCGGCTGTTGGCCCGTCTGCCGCCCTGCTGTGTCTCCGGCCCTGCGAAGACGCCTCCTTGTTTGAGCTAGGGGCTACGCTGAGGGCCCCGTCTGCGGCAAGCTGCTTGAAGATGGTTGGCCACTTGCACCCCCGACAGGCTCGTTTGCCTCGGCTTCGGGCTCCTCCTCGCCAGCGACCTCCCCGCCAAGGTCCTCTCGGTCGGCAAGGCTTGCCGCCTCGGCCACCTCTGCCTCCTCCAACGTGAAGCCAAACTCACCTGCGGCGGCGGCTGCTGCCGCCTCTTCAGCCCTGGTGGCGATGTACCGCATCTCGTCGTCGGTGGTGTCGCGGGTGAGGAGCCTCTGCTCGTCGGCACAGACTGCTACCTCCACCAAGCTATCGAAGAATTGTGCACTACGTCGTCGGCGGGCTCTTTCCAAGTAGGGATGATCCCATGCGAGTCGCACTCCGGCATCATTGCACGGATGCGATCAAGCTTGGAGTTGTTGCATAGTGGGATGACACCCTGCGGCAGCCTGAACCACTCCGGATGGTTGGCGTCGTGCTTGAACAGCTCCTTGAGCATCCCATCCAACTCCAGAACTGTGAAGTTGAAATTGAGGACTGGACGCAGCCTCATGCTATCCGCCGGGCCGCCAAACAGCCAGGCAGGCCTCCTCCTCTCTTGCAGAGGGGCGATGCGGCGACGAAGAAAATCCGCGCCAACGGCCCCTACTGTGAGCCCGGCAAGCCTGAGCCGTAGAATCCGGGTGGTGGCGATCTTCAGATTGGCATCGTCCGCCCCCAGAGCGCCCCAGTCGCCACCACGCACTACTCGGGTCTGGCACAAATTGGTGAATGGCTGCGGATCTGCGTCAACAATCCAACACCATTCAGCCCTCCACTCGTCCCATTTGCCGCGGAGCTCCCCCTCCAGATACACCTCCTTCTTGCCGACCCTTGAGATCCAGGAGACCCCGCCCGACAAGGGCTCTCCTTTCTCGACCCGAGGAATGAAATAATGGCGGAAAAGGGCAACGTTGGGGTGGACTCCGACAAAGTTCTCACAAAGGTGCGCGAAAACCGCCATTGTTAGAACGGCGTTGGGGGTGAAGTCAAGGAGATGGAGCCCGTATGTATTCATGACGTCGCAGAAGAAATCGGAAAAGGGCGGGCAGAGCTCGCAATAGAAGAACACTGGAAAGAAATGATACCCTTTTGGGCACCGCTTCGAAGTAGAAGCTTCGGCGGAGAGCACCGGCGTGCGCGGATGCGCCCGCGTCTCCGTCGACCAGAAGAGATAGAACTCCTCCCGCAGCGCCTTCGGGGTGAGCTCGGGGGGGAAAAGTGCTCGCTCCTTGCGCAGCGCCTCGAGCCGCAGCGCCTCGGCCGACTTTGCACTCTTCCCGGTCTTCGGGTCCATGGCGGAGGCGGTGGAGGAGCGCGGAGGCGTTGGTGGCGACGGCGGCTACAGGCGGCGGAGCGCCGCTCTCTTTCGGCTTGGGAAGCGGAGGGGAGCGGCGGAGCTTTCTGAGGAAGAAACCGCAAGTGGCGAAGGTGGGGGAACGGCCCCTGTTTCCTCTGCTTATAAAGAGGAGAGGCGAACGTTATGCCTTTTTTGATTTAAGAATTGCCCACGATCTCTCCCACGACGCCACGTTTGACGCGTGCCGTTACGGGAGGGCGCGGTGGATACGGAGTTAGATTTGGTGTGGACCCAGGCTACGTGTGCCCGTGCCCTGTTTTGGGCCTGGCCCAACAGCGCTTGGCACCGTGTGTGGCCCAGGCCCGGGGGCTCCTGTCGGTGTACTAAAGTAGGGGTACCTTAGTATCCTGAACTTGTGCACGGGCAGTCGCAGCGTCCCGCGGCAAGGCTTGCCGGGCGTCCGCCAAGATCCTCCGCTATTCCTATTTGATGCCATTCAAGAACAAAGTGTTTAAACTGAGAAGACAAGATCCCGGCAAGAGGAGCTTGCCGGGAAGGACAAGGCCCCAGCAAGAGGAGCTTGTCGGGAGGGCCAGCCAAGAAACTTGCCGCAACGCGCTGCGCGTCCCGGCAAGACCCTGGCGAGCCACAAGCTTTCAGGTGCGACAAGATAACGACCGCGGCAAGGCGCTTGCCGTGGCGAAGCCACTACTCTGCGCCCACGCTCCAGCACATCCAACTACGTGTCGCCCCAAGATCGTTCCTGGCGCACGTGTCGGGCGGCTGTGCAGCCAAGCGGTGCGAGGTGGCAAGTGGAGATGACGAGAAGGCCATCGTGGCGATCGGTGGCACCCCTAACGGTCGTTTCCTGCACCGTTTGGGCGACCAGACGGGCATTAAATGCCCTTGTCCCCTGCCGTCAGAGTTAGGTAGGGGGCACTGTTGATAGCGGTTGTACCAACCCCTCTTTTTACTTTTTTACCCTTCTCGGCGTAGCCACCTGTCGGTGACCCCTTTAGCCTATAAAAAGGAGGCCCATGCGCATGTAGAGGGGGTTCGACTCATTCGAAACTACACCACGCTCACGCTTTCGAGCAAGAACACAATACATACACAAAGCAGCAGTAGGAGTATTATCTCTCCGGAGAGCTCCGAAGCTGGGTAAAATCCCTCGCGTGCTTCGCCTCGATCTGCTCTTCGTGCGCCCTCCGCTCCCTGCCGGACCGAAAAGGGGCCCTGCCCCATAGGTGCTCGTTTCCCACGACACGAGGGAGTAATCATCAGCACGTGACTGCCAAGCGTTCATAACATCTTGGTTCTCTGGGATGGGTGCTTCACCTAGCGGTCCTTCTAGGACATATGCTTTCTTGGCAGCTATGAGGATGATCCTCAGGTCCCAGACCCAGTCCGAATAGTTGCTGCCATCATCTTTCAGCTTGGTTTTCTCTAGGAATGCGTTGAAGTTGAGGTTGACATGAGCGTTGGCCATTTGATCTACAAGACATTTTGCAAAGGTTTTTAGACTAAGTTCATCTAATCAAATTATTTAATGAACTCCCACTCAGATTAGACATCCCTCTAGTCATCTAAGTGACACATGATCCGACTCAACTAGACCGTGTCCGATCATCACGTGAGACGGACTAGTCATCATCGATGAACATCTCCATGTTGATCGTATCTTCCATACGACTCATGTTCGACCTTTCGGTCTCTTGTGCTCGTCAAGTCAACCTAAGTGTTTTGCATGTGTAAATCTGTCTTACACCCATTGTATGTGAACGTTAGAATCTATCACATCCGATCATCACATCTTACTTCGAAACAACGAACTTTTGCAACGGCGCACAGTTAGGGGGAACACTTTCTTGAAATTATTATAAGGGATCATCTTATTTACTACCGTCGTACTAAGCAAATAAGAAGCAAAACATGAGAAACATCACATGCAATCAAATAGTGACATGATATGGCCAATATCATATTGCTCCTTTGATCTCCATCTTCGGGGCGCCATGATCATCTTCGTTACCGGCATGACACCATGATCTCCATCATCATGATGTCCATCATCGTGTCTTCATGAAGTTGTCACGCCAACGATTACTTCTACTTCTATGGCTAACGTGTTTAGCAATAAAGTAAAGTAATTTACATGGCATTATTCAATGACACGCATGTCATACAAAAAATAAAGACAACTCCTATGGCTCCTGCCGGTTGTCATACTCATCGACATGCAAGTCGTGATTCCTATTACAAGAACATGATCAATCTCATAGATCACATATATTTCATTCATCACATCCTTTTGGCCATATCACATCACAAGGCATATGCTGCAAAAACAAGTTAGACGTCCTCTAATTGTTGTTGCATGTTTTTTACGTGGCTTCTATAGGTTTCTAGCAAGAAGGTTTCTTACCTACGTAAAACCACAACGTGATATGCCAATTTCTATTTACCCTTCATAAGGACCCTTTTCATCGAATCTGCTCCAACTAAAGTGGGAGAGATAGACACCCGCTAGCCACCTTATGCAACTAGTGCATGTCAGTCGGTGGAACCTGTCTCACGTAAGCGTACGTGTAAGGTCGGTCCGGGCCGCTTCATCCCACGATGCCGCCAAAGCAAGATAAGACTAGTAGTGGCAAGAAAATTGACAACATCTACGCCCACAACAAGTTTGTGTTCTACTCGTGCATAGAAACTATGCATAGACCTAGCTCATGATGCCACTATTGGGGAACGTTGCAGAAAATAAAATTTTTCTACGCTTCACCAAGATCAATCTATGGAGTCATCTAGCAACAAGATAGAGGAGTGCATCTACATACCCTTGTAGATCGCGCGGAAGCGTTCAAGAGAACAGGGTTGAGGGAGTCGTACTCGTTGTGATCCAAATCACCGATGATCCTAGTGCCGAACGGACGGCACCTCTGCGTTCAACACACGTACGGTTGGGGAAGATGTCTCCTCCTTCTTGATCTAGCAAGGGGAGGGAGAGGTTGATGGAGATCCAGCAGCACGACGGCGTGGTGGTGGAAGCAGCGGCGATCTCGGCAGGGCTTCACCAAGCTCTACGAGAGGGAGAGGTGTTGCAGAGGGAGAGGGAGGCGCCATGGACTTGGGTGCAGCTGCCCTCCCTCCCCCCTCTTTATATAGGGACCAGGGGGGGGGGGCGCCAACCTCCTAGAGATTGGATCTCAAGGGGGGCGGCGGCCAAGGGGGGTGGCTTGCCCCCCAAGCCAAGTGGAGCGCCCCCACCCCTAGGGTTTCCAACCCTAGGCGCAGGGGGGCCAAGGGGGGCGCACCAGCCCACCAGGGGCTGGTTCCCCTTCCCACTTCAGCCCTTGTGGCCCTCAGGGATAGGTGGCCCCACCCGGTGGACCCCCGGGACCCTTCCGGTGGTCCCGGTACAATACCGGTAACCCCCGAAACTTCCCCGATGGCCGAAACTGGACTTCCTATATATAATTCTTCACCTCCAGACCATTCCGGAACTCCTCGTGATGTACGAGATCTCATTTGGGACTCCGAAAAACTTTCGGGTTACCGCATACTAGTATCTCTACAACCCTAGCATCACCGAACCTTAAGTGTGTAGACCCTACGGGTTCGGGAGACATGTAGACATGACCGAGACGACTCTCCGGCCAATAACCAACAGCGGGATCTGGATACCCATGTTGGCTCCCACATGTTCCACGATGATCTCATCAAAAGAACCACGATGTCGAGGATTCAAGTAATCCCATATACAATTCCCTTTGTCAATCTGTCCTGGAATTGTGAAATCTGTCATGGAATGAACCACGATGTCGAGGATTCAAGTAATCCCGTATATTTTTTGATCTCAAATAACAGTAGCAGATTATGAAACCTGTTTGTATCACCCGGAAAACTACTTCTGTCAAATACTCTTAAACACAACTATCCATGTAGCCGGCTTAAATAAATGACACTGACCTGTGAACCTTGCTTGCTTCTCATGACCTTAAGAAGTTTGAACTGCTTTTGATACATGTAGCGGCTTAAATACTATTGCATAGTTATCCTTATGTCATTAGGCCCCTTATTAAGCCGCCTCCTTGAGTAATTAAGATATTTTCTCCCGGGTCAAAATTAAACCGGAACCTCTTATTTTGTCGTAGGCCAACTGTTAACATGGCCCCTAAGGCAACCAAGGCCCCTGTGACTTGCAATTGGGTCCCATCCACAATTACTAAGAGTAAACTGTCTGAATTCGTGAAGTCTGGCCATCTGCCAAAAAAGGAGGTTATGTCTTATCGTGCTCCTGACCCGTCTGAAGAGAGGCCTCAACCCAAATAAGGGGAGGTAGTAATTTTCACGGATCACATGAACCGGGGATTTGCCCCTCCCGGCTCAAAATTCTTCAGGGAGGTTTTGAACTTCTTTGATCTTAGACCTCAAGACATTGGACCCAATTCCGTGTCAAATATTTGTAATTTCCATGTCTTCTGCGAGGTGTACCTGGGAGAGGAGCCAAGTCTGCTTTTATTCTGAGAGCTTTTCTACTTAAACCGGTAGAATGAACGTGCCAACGGGCCTAGTCTTGAGCTTGGCGGCATTTCGATTCAGCGGGGGAGGGACTGCCTTTTTCCTTACGCTGAACTGCCGAGTGATCCAAAAGATTGGAATCAGACGTGGTTCTATTGTCAGGACACTTCACCGGCTGATGAGAGCCCTCTGCCCGGTTTCCGCGCCCTACGCCTTGAGTCCAACCATCCGCTGGCGGATAAATTGACTGATGTTGAGCGTCTGCCTCTCAATCCCACCATCAAGAAGATCAAAGCTCTTTTGGGAAGTGGTTTAAACGGCATCGATCTGGTCCGAGTCTGGGTCACTTGGCGAGTACTTCCCTTAAGCCGCCGTTCCGGCTTAATGTGTACTTACACAGGCGAGAAGGATGATCCACTGCATCATAGTCCTGACGACTTACCAGATGATGTGGTAGATGCTACAACCCTGTCACTGCTGAAGGAGGGCACTGTAACTAGTAATGCCTTTGGCTTACTTCCCTTCTACAAGAAGAACCCGACCCCTGCAGTAAGTTAGCAATCTTTAATAAATACTCTTTATCATGTTATACCCTGTTTATACTCATAGTTCCTTATCCTTTTCCACAGGCCGATGACAACTTCTGGAAGGTCAAGTATGACCATGAGGCTGCCAAACAATCCAGGACAGCCAAGAAAACAGAAAGGAAAGCCGCCAAGACTAGAACCTCAAAGAAGAAGAAACCCAGCGCCTCCGACTTGTTCAAATTGGATGATACTTCTTCGGATGATGAAGAGGTAATCCTTTAATTTTCTTAACTCCTTTGTTGTTATTTTACTGACATTCTATCCTTTCGGGAGGATACGGGGAACAGTCAAGCAATTGAGGAAGAGGTAACTATAATATCCTCCGACTCAGAGCCTTTGCCAAGGCAAAAAATTCGAAGGGTGACCCGGAAAGTAAGATTTTCACATCCTCTAGCTTATCAAGATCCTCAATTTCTTTTGAATCAACAACAACTCGAAAACCAGAGGCAGACCCGGACCAACAAGGATGTAGAACTCTCCTCCGGCTTACCCGATGTAACTAGGAAGCGTCGGACCAAGGTTATCTCCGATTTACGTTCTGTGTTACCTTTGGCGGGTTTAATTCGCCAACCTCTCAATTCATCTGACTCTAATTATCAGGATACCTCTCCTTCCTCCGGAGAGTCTATGCAATCAAACATGCCGGCTTTCAAAACTGCCCCCGGGTAATGTAACCTTGTTTACTTTAGGCTTTACCTTACTTATGCTTTAGTATTCATCCTTTCACCTTCATTAACAGCATGCAAGTGAAGCCCAGCAAGAGGGCAAGAAAGAATAAGCCGTCCCAAGACCCAGTTGTTACTGAACCGGCGCTTGACATGTCTGCTCCTGACAGCTCTACCCATCAGCCGCCGCCTGAACCGGCTTTTGATATTCCGGTGCCAACCTCTGACCCGCCTGCCGAAGATGCTGTCCATAGCTCTGATAATCCGGAAGCTCCTAGCCCGGTCAAGACGACTGACCTGGAAGTTGAATTTATGAAAAGTCAATATGTTGAACCAGGGCGGCCTACTGTCCTTGCCAAATGTACTGCCAAGGAAGAACTTGCCGAACACCGAAAGGCCAAGTAGGACATTACTGATTATACTCACTTAAGCATTGGTGATATAGTCTCGGGCTATCTGAATCAAGTGCATAATAGTCGTGACCTGGAAATTGACATGGTGAAGCAAATACAACATAAATCTGAGGTCTATTTTCCTTACTTACTGTACCAGCCCCCAAGTCTATTGCTTATGATTGAATATGCTGCAGACTTAAAAATCTGTTTACTGTTGGTTTGTCTGGTTTAAAGAGAATATATTTAGCCCGGTAATAGCATTTTACTTTGAACTTGCGATACACATTAGCCCCCAAGTGCCAAGTATCTTTACTTGTAAAATGTTTGGGACTTAATATGCATGACTCGGATTTGTAGGTTAAAAAATTCTTTAACATACATTAGCCCCCAAGTGCCAAGTATCTTTACTTGTAATGTTACCTTACCATGATCCTTACCATAACCTGGTATTAATGCAAGCCACCATAAGTCAATTTGAGTCGGAGCTTGCTGACCTAAAAAGCCGGCTGAAAACTCAAGAACTTGAAACTCAGAAGGCCAACTCCAAATTTGAATTCAGCGTCTCTGAACAAGAGAAGCTGAAGAAAATTTTTGAGTCAGAGAAGAAAATCTAGGCTGATGAGAAGGCTTCACTAGTGACTCGGGCCGAGATGGCAGAAGCATCTCTTACAGAGGCAACAACTGAGTTGTCTGACTTAAAACAGCAGATATCCCAAATGGTCTCAGCCATCTTCGGTAAGTTACTGTACAAAACCTCAAGCTTTGTAATCTTCCAATGACTATTGTAATAATTACCTCCGGCTTACTGCTGTACTTGTGAAAACACAGGCCCCAGGAGCACCAACCTCAAGCAGAGCATGCTGATCAAACTTAAGGCGGTTTACACTTTAGTGGAACAACTGTACTCCGGGTCAAAACGTGCCTTGGCCGTTGTAGCCTTATCAAATACCACTCCCTGCCCTGCAAGACGTGCTGAGGCATCTCGTAGTACTACCTCAACCAAATCAAGATTTAAGGCGGGCATCTTTAAGAGCCGGAGCCGTGGCCGCATTGAGTCGGGCAAAGGCATGGATGCCAGAGCTAGACCCTCCTGACCTCGCTCTTGGATACCCGAGCCTGAAGGAGGATGGTACTGTATTTGATGATCATGATTTCACCGCCTGTGTCAAAGTCATACGTCCCGTGGCTACCCTTATTGGGAATGATACTGATCTTACCAAGTATTCGCCGGGCTATGATAGTGAGAACCGGAGAATTCCAAACATTCCATATGATCAAGTCAGCCTGATTCCTCCAACGCATAAGCATACTTTTGCCCCTGAAGTGGACCCAGCCGGTTTAATAGATGATGAGGCTGAGTTTGAAGCCTTGAGTGGCATTGACTGGCCTCGTCATCCTTCCAGGACAAAGCAACCGACGGAGAGGTGGGGAAGGATAACCCGGAGTCGTCGAGCCCGCCGAAGGAATGAACCGCCAGGTGGTTTATAACTTTGCAAAAAACAATGCTTCGTTTATTCAGACTCGGGAAGTCTTGTAATAGAGTAGTAAAAACTTCTCAATGTTTGTCATGCCCTTGCGCATGCCCCTGGTAATTAATACTTTCATAAGCCGCCATCATTATATGTTTCTGGCTTATGTTGACCGTTTATTTCCTTGATGTTTGAATTTTCTTTGCCTTATCCTGCGACCCCCTTGATAATATTCCCTGCTCATATGATTTTTACCTGGAACTTAAGAACATGGGGTAATCAATATGAAACCGTAAGAAAAAAAGATCTCATAATGTTTTCAAGAAGGTCTCAAGATAGTCAAAAATAATCTATCCTTTTGTTGGATGATAAACAACATTTACAGGCTTCTGATTTGAATACGATCAGTAAACCGTTCCAAAGGGGTTAAGCTAAGATTCGGATACGATCATATAGCCCCCAGTGGCTGTGGCGATGCCAATCAAGTGGGTATCGACAGCTATGTTGTCTTTGGTTCGAATACGACCTATGTTTGAACAGGAAGCCCCCAAGTGACCATAAGAGTTGTTTAATGACGCTGATTCGAATACGATCCACGTCAGACCCAAAGGGGTTAAGCTGTGATTCAAATATGATCAAGAAGCCCCCAAGTGGGTTTGGCAATATGCCGATCAAGTGGGTATCGACAACTATGTTCTCTTTGGTTCGAATACGACCTACTCCTTCCGTTCCTCAATATAAGGTGTATTATTTTTCCAAAAAGTCAAACTTCTCTAAGTTTGACCAAGTTTATGGACAAAAATATCAATATCTAGAATACCAAATCATTATCACTAGATTCATCATGAACTATATTTTTACATTTTATATAATTAGTATTATAAATCTTTATATATTTTGATGTAAAGTTGGTCAAACATAGACAACAATTGACTTTTTGAAAAACTAATACACCTTATATTTAGGAACGGAGGGAGTATGTTTGAACAGGAAGCCCCCAAGTGACCATAGCTAGATTCAGATATGATCATAAGCCAGACCAAAGGGAAAGCCGGATTCAAATGTGATCTGCTCCCTGTTGGTTGTCTCCATCACCTGATAAAAAAGACACATAAACCTTTGAGTGTAAAAAGGACGGAGGTCCTGCTTTATTTCTTTATATAATATATACATTGTCAAAAAATATATACATCATGACAGCCGGTGGCTTAAGTATAGTAAGGCCGGAGATGAGCAATATTCCACGGCCAGCGGGTCTCCTCCTCCGATTTACTTGAGTCTTTGTGCTCTCGAACATCAATGAGGTAGTATGATCCGTTGTGCAATTGCTGACCACAAAGGGTCCTTCCCAAGGTGGGGATAGCTTGTGCATGTCAGACTGATCCTGGATGAGCCGGAGCACCAAATCGCCTTCCTGAAAGGTTCTGCTCCTAACTCGACGGCTGTGATAGCGGCACATGTCTTGTTGATAAATTGCCGAGCGGGCTATTGCCAAGTCTCGCTCCTCATCCAACAAATCAAGCGCATCCTGACGAGATTTTTCGTTGTCAGCCTCAACATAAGCCGCCACGCGGGGTGAATCGTGCCGGATGTCACTTGGCAGGACTGCCTCTGCACCATACACCATAAAGAAAGGTGTGTAGCCTGTAGATCTGTTAGGCGCATACAGAAGGTAACTCCTCCACCCAACAACCCGTAGTCCGCTGTAAGGGGACAAAGAGCCGGGGCTTGATACCCTTCGGGATCTCTTGATTAGCTCTTTCTGCTTGACCATTGGATTGAGGATGAGTAACAACCAAAACATCAAGTCGGATATGTTCTCGTTGACAGAACTCTTCCATGGCACCCTTGGAGAGATTAGTGCCATTATCAGTTATAATGCTGTGTGGGAAACCAAAACGAAAGATCACCTTTTTCATGAATTGAACCGCCTCTGCCTCAACCCACTTTGTAAACTTATCCACTGCCACCAGGAGATGTGTCTTTTTATATTTAGACCTCTTGAAAGGTCCAACCATGTCAAGCCCCCAGACCGCAAATGGCCAAGTGATTGGGATCATCCTCAACTCTTGAGCCGGCACATGAGCTCGTCGTGAGAACTTTTGACAACCGTCACATTTACTGACCAGATCCTCCGAATCAGCATGAGCTGTCAGCCAGTAGAAACCATGACGGAAAGCTTTGGCTACCAGAGATTTTGACTCGGCATGATGGCCACAATCCCCTTCATGGATCTCACGAAGTATTTCTTGGCCTTCTGCAGGTGACACACAGCGTTGAAACGCCCCAGTGACACTTAGGTGATGTAATTCGCCGTTAACAATCGTCATGGATTTGGAGCGCCTGACGATTTGTCTTGCCAAGGTCTCATCCTCAGGTAATTCTCCCCGAGTCATATAGGCCAAATATGGCACTGTCCAATCCGGGATAACGTGAAGAGCTTCCACCAGCTGTGCCTCCGGGTCTGGCACCGCTAGTTCTTCCTTGGTAGGCACCTTGACAGAAGGGTTATGTAAAACATCAAGAAAGGTGTTAGGCGGCACCGGCTTACGTTGAGATGCCAACCGGCTTAAAGCATCAACCGCCTCATTCTTCCTTCGGTCAATGTGCTCCACTTGATAACCCCTGAAGTGACCAGCCACATCATCTACTTCACGATGAGAAGCCGCCATAAGGGGATCCTTGGAATCCCACTTGCCTGACACTTGTTGAGCCACGATATCTAAGTCGCCCAAACACCTTACCCGGCTTAAGTTCATCTCCTTGGCCATCCGGAGACCATGGAGTAATGCCTCGTACTCAGCTGCATTGTTAGTACACGGAAAGATAAGCCGGAGTACATAACAAAATTTATCACCTCGAGGGGACGTTAAAACAACTCCAGCCCCCGAGCCTTCTAGCTGTCTAGACCCGTCAAAGTGAATAGTCCAATTTGTGTTATCTGGCTTCTCCTCAGGTGCCTGCAACTCTGTCCAATCATTAATAAAGTCCACCAAGGCCTGAGACTTAATGGCAGTATGTGGCATGTACTTCAAACCATGAGGCCCAAGCTCGATAGCCCACTTGGCGACTTGTCCGGTGGCCTCCCTATTCTGGATGATGTCTCCCAAAGGGGCGGAACTTACCACAGTTATAGGATGACTTTGAAAGTACCGCTTCAACTTCCGATTGGCCATAAACACTCCGTAAACGAGTTTCTGCCAACGTGGATATCTTTGTTTAGACTCAATGAGCACCTCACTGATGTAGTAAATCGTCCGTTGAACCGGATGCTCCTTGCTAGCTTCCTTACGCTCCACCACGATGGCAATGCTGACGGCTCGTGAATTGGCAGCCACGTATAATAGCAACGACTCTTTATCAATGGGAGCTGCAAGAACCGGTGGTTCAGACAACTATCTCTTCAAGTCTTCAAAGGCAGCATCAGCAGCGTCACTCCAGACAAAAGTGTTTGTTTTCTTCATCATCTGATATAGCAGTAGGGCCTTCTCACCTAACCGGATTATGAACCGGCTTAAAGCGGCAACACGACCCGCCAGTCGCTGAACATCATTGATGCACGCCGGTTTAGCCAGAGAGGTAATTGCCTTAATCTTCTCCGGATTAGCTTCAATGCCTCTGTTTGATACCAAAAAACCCAAAAGCTTGCCTGCAGGTACACCAAATATACACTTGGCCGGGTTAAGCATCATTTTATAAACCCGGAGATTATCAAAGGTTTCTTTCAAGTCGGATATTAATGTTTCCTTCTCTCTGGACTTCATCACGATGTCATCTACATAAGCATGAACATTACGCCCGATTTGATCGTGTAGACAGTTCTGCACACATGGCTAATAAGTCGCCTGAGCACTCTTGCGTCCAAACGGCATAGATACATAATAGAAGGCCACAAACGGAGTGATGAAAGCCGTCTTCTCCTGGTCCTTAATTGCCGTCTTGATCTGATGATAGCCAGAGTAAGCATCCAAAAAACTCAAACGTTCACAACCTGCCGTAGCATCAATGATTTGATCAATACGGGGGAGAGCAAAGGGATCAGCCGGACAAGCCTTGTTTAAGTCCGTGTAGTCCACACACATCCGCCAAGTGCCGTTCTTCTTGAGGACAAGCATCGGGTTAGCCAACCACTCCGGGTAAAAAACTTCATAATAAACCTGGCCGCTAAGAGCCGGGCGACTTCCTCTCCAATAGCTTTCCGTCTCTCTTCATTAAAACGTCGAAGAAATTGCCTGACCGGCTTATACTTCTGATCGATATTGAGAGTGTGCTCAGCGAGTTCCCTCGGTACACCCGGCATGTCAGAAGGTTTCCATACAAAGATGTCCCGGTTCTCATGGATGAACTCGATGAGCGTGCTTTCCTGTTTGGGATCCAAATTGCTGCTGATGCTGAATTGCTTAGAAGAGTCACCCGGGGTAAAGTCAACAAGCTTCGTCTCGGCGGCCGATTTAAATTTCAACGCCGGGTCATGCTCTGTAGTTGGTTTCTTTAGGGAGGTCATATCCGCTGGGTCAACATTATCTTGATAAAATTTGAGCTCTTCCACTACACAGGCAGACTCAGCATAAGCCGCGTCGCCTTCTTCACATTCCAATGCTACCTTACGACTTCCATGCACAGTGATGGTGCCCTTGTGACCCGGCATTTTGAGCTGCAAATAAACGTAACACGGCCGCGCCATGAACTTAGCATAAGCCGGCCTCCCAAACAGGGCATGATATGGGCTCCTGATTTTGACCACCTCAAATGTCAATTTCTCAGTCCTGCAGTCATATTCATCTCCAAAGGCCACCTCCAGCTCAATCTTGCCAACTGGGTAAGCCGACTTACCAGGAACCACTCCATGGAAGACAGTGTTGGATGTCCTCAGATTCTTATCAGTTAACCCCATGCGTCGAAAGGTCTCATAATAGAGGATATTGATGCTACTACCTCCGTCCATGAGTACCTTAGTGAATTTATATCCACCAACCTGAGGCGCTACCACCAAGGCCAGCTGGCCCGGATTATCGACTCGTGAAGGGTGATCTTCTCTGCTCCATACAATGGGCTGTTCTGACCACCTCAAGTAACGAGGAACTGTCGGCTCAACAGAATTCACGGCCCTCTTATGAACCTTCTGGTCGCGTTTGCATAAGCTAGTGGTAAACACGTGGTACTGCCCACTATTCAACTGCTTCAGATTGCTTTGATAACCCGACTGCTGCTGCTGCTGCTCTCCTTGCCTAGACTGTTGTTGATTATAGCCGCTTTGACATCCCTGAAAGCCGGAACCTGTCGGTGTACTAAAGTAGGGGGGCACCTTAGTACCCCGAACTTGTGCACGGGCAGTCGTAGCCCCCCCCCCCCGCGGCAAGGCTTGCCGGGCGCCCGCCAAGACCCTCCACCATTTCCTATTACTGCCATTCAAGAACAAAGTATTAACCAAGAAAACAAAGGCCCCGACAAGAGGAGGTTGTCGGGAAGGCCAACCAAGGCATCACCAGAAGACTTGCCGCGGCGCCCCGCGCGTCCCGGCAAGGCCCGACGGCTGGCAAGCTTGCCAGCACAACAAGAGAAGGGCCGTGGCAAGGCACCTGCCGCGGCAAGGCTGCCACCCAAACTCCAGCGCGTCTGGCGACGTGTCATCACAGGGCCATCCCAAGGGCACGTGGCGAGGCACTACGGAGCGAGGTGGCAAGCGGAGCTAACAGAGACGCCATCGTGGCAACCGGTGGCTCACTTAACGGTCGTTTCTCTGCACTGTTGGGGCGACCGGACGGGCATTAAATGCCCTTGTCCCCTGCCGTCAGAGTTAGGTAGAGGACATTGTTGGTCACTGTTGTACCAACCTGCGTTTTTACCTTTCTACCCCCTCTTCCTACACTGCCACCTGTTGGTGCCCCCTTCAGATTATAAAAGGGAGGCCCATGCGCACGTAGGAGGGGTTCGGGCCATTCGACACCCACAACACCACCATACGCTCGCACGCTCGAGCAAGATCAAATACAATCACCGAAGCAGCAGTAGGGGTTTTATCTCTCCGGAGAGCCCCGAAGCTGGGTAAAAATCGCCCGTCTCCCCCGCGCGCTCGACCTCGATCTGCTCTGTGCACGCCCTCCGCTCCCTTGCCGGACTAGAAGGGGCCCCCGTGCCCCATAGGTGCTCGAGGCCACAGAGAGACACGCCCCGACATCTTTGGCACGCCAGGTAGGGGGTGCGTCGAGATCGTGAGCATCTGATCCGGTCTCCGCGCGCGCTGCATGAGCGCCTTCGTCAACATGCCACCGAAGAAGAAGCCTTCGGAGGTGGCCGCCCCGTCTACATCGATTCCGCCACCACCGCCGGAGCAAACGAGCGGTGGAGTGGACGCCGGCGGAGGAGCGGGCGCCGATGGTGGGACTCGCGTCGTCACCAGATCCAAAAACAAGGCCCCGCAAGCGTCGGCGACCGTGCAGACACCGCACCCTTCCCAGGAGGTGCAAGGTCAACAACGCCCCGGTGCTCCTAGCACCGTGCACGCATTGGAGCAAGGCCAAGCTGGTGGGTCGCGGGACATTCGAGGTCAGCATGCACGCCCGCATGCTGGCGCGAGCGAGGTACGGTCACCCGGACGAAGTGTTGCACCTCCCAATCCGATTGGGAGTCCGAGCACATCCCGCTCCTCGCGCTGCTCATCACCACCGCCACCCAAGACAGCAGAGGAAGCGCTGGCCCGAGCCCAGCTGCTTCTAGACTACCCTCCGGCACCGCACAAGATCGACGACTGGAGGATGACCATATACAGCCTCATCGGCTTCGCCAACGGCGACAAGCCCCGGCAACCGAGCGTATCGAGGCCCCGGCAAGGCGCCCAGGCGCAAACCGGCGCCGACAAGACCGCTGGGGGAGCCACCTCCGTGCACTCCCATCCCCGAAGGCCAAGATCGCTGGCTCGCCGGACCAACCCCGATGGCGACTCCATCGCGTCGTCGGACCCGCGAACCCGACGCGATCAACGCCACGTTCTCCAAGAGCGGCGGCACGAAGACGCACGCACTCGCATCGAGCGCAGAAGGGAAACGCGACGTCAATCTGACCAGCGCGCTGGGCCCACTGTCGACATGCATGCACTAGGGGAGCCAGGCGACTTGCCGTACGCGGCAGGTTGTCCTGCGTTCACCCGCGAGCTGCGGCAGGTCCAGTGGCCCAAAACCAAGAACTTCAAGCCGGACGTGCCCGAGAAGTACGATGGCAGGATACATCCGTCGGAGTTCCTCAGCATCTACACCATTGCGGTGCAGGCTGCCGGAGGGCGCGACGAGAAGATCCTCGCCAACTACTTCCCGCTGGTGCTCAAACCCAATGTCAGATCTTGGCTCATGCACTTGCTGGACGGCTCCATCTCTTCATGGGCGGACCTGTGTCATCAGTTTGTCGGTGCCTTCACGGGTGGCCACAAGCCTCATGGCCAGGAGAGTGACCTCCACTTGCTCGTCCAGAAGGAGGGGGAGCCCCTGCGCAAGTACATACAGAGATTCAGCCAGGTGCAGCGCAACATACCAGACGTCCACCCTGCCGCAGTTATCAGCGCATTTCATTAGAACGTGCGTAACCGCAGGATGAGGGAGGAGATGGCGATGTGCAAGATCAGAGACGTCAGCGAGCTCTACGCTCTGGCCGACAAGTGCGCACGGGCTGAGGAGGGGAGGAAAATCCCCGGAGAGGTTGCAGGAGCAGAAGGATCTGACAGTGAGGATGCCGCCCCGACAAGGAAGAACTGGAGGCGGAACAACAGGAAGAGAAAGGCTAAGGATGTGCTGGCTGTTGAGCATTCCGGCAATGGAGGCAGCCCCGACAAGGCCAAAGCCGATGACTCCGGCGAGGCCGTCGTAGCCGCCGACAAGCAGGATGCTTCCGGCAAGCGGTATTGCAATATCCACCGCACCAAGGGCCACGATCTCCAAACCTGCAAGAAAGTCGAGCAGATGGCGGAGCTACAGAAAGCCGAGTACGAGCGCCGCAATAAGGAGAGAGCCCAGGGAGGTGGCAGAGGATCCGGCAAGAAGCTTCCCGCCCGGGGAGGGCACCGCGGCAAGGCCAAGCCGCGGCAAGGAGATAGGCCTCCCCGCGGCCGCGACAAGGACGAAGATGAGGATGAGGATGATGAGATGGAGGAAGATGAGACCGATGACCAAGAGTTTCAGAAGGCGACAGAGGTGTTGTGCATCGACGACGGCGCCTCTCTGCACACCTCGCACCGCCAACTCAAACAGTGGGTGCGAGAAGTGAACACAGCGGAGCCGTCCGTCGAGGCGCGCAAGCCTCTGAAGTGGTCCAGCACGCCCATCATCTTCGACGTTGAGGACCACCCTGATCGCATCACTGCGGTCGGGTGCTTGCCGATGTTGGTTTCACCAACAATCCGCAACCTCAAGGTCACGAAGATGCTAGTTGACGGCGGGGCCGGCCTGAACCTGATTTCCTCCGTAGTACTCAAGAAGCTCCAGATCCCCGACAGCGAGCTCGAAGAGACTGGTACCTTTCAAGGGATAAATCCGGGAAGGAGCAAGCCAAAGGGGAAGATCACATTACCAGTGACGTTTGGCAGCGAACTGAACTTCAGGACCGAGAGGGTCGCATTCGACATGGCTGATATCCCATTACCCTACAATGGGATACTCGGCCGACCCGCGCTCGCCAAGTTCATGGCGGCCTCTCACTACGCATACAACGTGCTCAAGATGCCTGGCCCGATGAGTGTCATTTCTGTCCAAGGTGACAAGAGGGATGCACTCATCTGTGCCGACAAGATCTACCGGGAAGCAGCAGCCGCAGCAGAGCGCGAGCCACTTGCCACTGAGGCTCCCCGGGGGAAGAAGAAAGTCAAGTCCGGCAAGAGCAGCTCTGAGGCCCACTCCGGCAAGCGCACCTCCCCGGAGTGCTGCGCTGCCGTCGAGGATGCACCATCGAGCTCCACCGGCAAGTGCAAGAAAGCGAAAGTAGCTTCACCAGAGACCAAGAAGGTGGCCGCCAAGGAGGACGGCACTGGTGGTACCTTCACCATCAGCGCCACGCTTGATCCTAAATAGGAAAGCGCGCTCGTTGCTTTCCTGCGGGCGAATGTCGATGTGTTCGCGTGGCAACCATCTGACATCCCCGGTGTTCCCAGGGAAGTAATCGAGCACCACCTCGCCGTATGCCCTCACGCGCGATCCGTCAAGCAAAGAGTCAGAAAGCAAGCGGTAGAGCGTCAAGAGTTCATAGCAGAGGAGATCAGGAAGTTGGAAGCAACAGGATTTGTCCGAGGAGTACTCCATCCGACGTGGCTAGCCAATCCAGTAGTCGTGCGCAAGGCGAACGGGAAGTGGAGGCTTTGCATTGACTTCACTGATGTTAGCCTGTCCCAAGGATCCATTCCCCTTGCCGCACATCGACCAGATTGTCGACTCCACAGCAGGATGTGATCTGCTCTCGTTCCTTGATGCATACTCAGGATATCATCAGATCTTCATGGCAGAAGAAGATGAAGAGAAAACCGCATTCATCACTCCATGTGGCACGTACTGCTTCGTACGGATGCCTTTCAGACTGAAGAATGCCGGTTCAACATTCGCAAGAGTAGTCAGCCATGCTTTTGAGCCACAGTTGCACAGGAATGTAGAAGCTTACATGGATGACATAGTGGTCAAGAGCAAAGACAAAGAGACTCTGATCCAGGATTTGGATGAGACTTTTGCAAATCTACGCAAGGTCAATCTCAAGTTGAACCCCGAGAAGTGTGTGTTCGGAGTCCCTTCCGGCAAGCTTCTCGGGTTCTTCGTGTCTCAGAGGGGGATTGAAGCCAATCCCGACAAGATTAAGGCCATTGAGCAAATTGAAGCACCAGAGCGAGTCAAGGACGTACGAAAGCTTGCCGGCTGCATCGCCGCTCTCAGTAGATTCAAGTCTGCTGAACGCGCCTTGCCATTTTTCAGAATCTTGAAAAAGGCAGGTCCCATGAAATGGACCCCGGAAGCGGAGGCTGCACTACAGGACTTGAAGGAATATTTGTCCTCCACTCCAACACTTGTCGCACCTAAACCACAAGAAAAGTTGCTGCTGTACCTGGCGGCAACCAATCAAGTGGTTAGTGCTGCGTTGGTGGCGGAGAGGGAGGCAGACGATGAGCCAACAGCCGCGGCAAGCGAGCCCAGCGACAAGCAGGGGGCTTCTTCGACAAGGTCTGGCCCGGCAAGTCCTGATCCGACGAGTACTGGCTCCGCCAAGGGTGGATCCGTACAGTTGCCGGAAGAAACACCGAAGAAGAAGGTGCAGCGCCCAGTTTAGTTTGTCAGTTCCCTTTTGCAGGGGGCTAGATCAAGATACTCTGGTGTGCAGAAGTTGCTTTTTCGCCTACTCATGGCCTCGAGAAAGCTGCGCCATTATTTTCAAGCACATGAGATCACGGTTGTCACTTGCTTTCCGCTGAAGAGGATACTGCAAAATCCAGAAGCAACAGGCAGGATCGTCGAGTGGGCACTGGAATTGTCAAGTTTTGGCCTCAAGTTCGAAAGCACCTCGACTATTCAGAGCCGGGCTTTGGCAGAATTTATAGCGGAATGGACGCCAACACCGGATGAAGAAACCCCGGAGAGGAGCATCCCCGTCAAGGAAGTCAGCAAAGAATGGATCATGTACTTCGACGGTGCCTTCTCGCTGCAAGGCGCCGGTGCGGGCGTGCTACTCGTCGCCCCCACCGGAGAGCACCTCAAGTATGTGGTCCAAATGCACTTTCCCAAGGAGCAGGCAACGAACAATACTGCGGAATATGAAGGCTTGCTTGCCGGACTCAGGATAGCAGCAGAGCTTGGGATTAAGAAACTTATTATCAGGGGTGACTCACAGCTTGTCGTCCGCGAAGTCAACAAAGATTACCAAAGTCCGCTGATGGAAGCATACATTGATGAAGTGAGGAAGCTAGAGGAACATTTTGATGGCCTGCAAATGGAGCATGTCCCGAGGGCTCAGAATGACATTGCAGATAGCCTATCAAAATGTGCCGCACTCAAATTGCCTACGGAACCAGGGATTTTTGTGCTCAAGCTGGCTCAACCATCTGTCACGCCATCAACTGGACAGAGTAAGAAGAGGAAATTGCCTGCTGGCGACCACTTTCTGGCAGAGCTTCCAGAAGCCGCCGCCAAGAAGGTTCCCAGGATCAACACAGAAAAAGCTGGGGGGCAGTCTCCTCCGACAAGCCCCAGGGCTGACGTCGTTGAGGCAGGCACTCCCGACAAGCTGTGTCCAGACACACTTGCCGGGGAACATCACGCTCCGGCAGGATCCCAGATCCTTGCCATCGAAGCGGGTGTCCCCGCAGCAGCCTTTACGCCTTTAGTCCTCGTTGTCGAGCCACAGGCTCCGACCTGGGCACAGCCAATAGTCCACTTCCTTCAAACAGGAGAACTTCCCGAGGAGCAAGAAGAAGCGGAAAAAGTAGCCCGACAATCGAGTATGTACCAGTTTGTCGATGACATACTGTACAGAAGAAGATTGAACAGAGTGAAACTGAAGTGCATTTCCCGGGAAGAGGGACAAGAGCTGTTGGCGGAGATACATGGAGGCATATGTGGTCACCACATTGGCGCAAGAGCACTTGCCGGCAAGGCTTTCCGGCAAGGCTTCTTCTGGCCGACAGCCCTCCAGGATGCAACTGCACAAGTAACCAAGTGTGAAGCGTGCCAGTTCCATTCCAAACAGATTCATCAACCAGCTCAAGCTCTCCAAACAATCCCTTTGTCCTGGCCATTTTCGGTCTGGGGGCTCGACATCCTCGGCCCCTTCCCCCGAGCTGTCGGGGGCTTTGAGTACTTGTACGTTGCAATCGACAAGTTCACAAAGTGGCCTGAAGTAGAACCAGTAAGGAAGGTGACGACACAGTCAGCAGTCAAGTTCTTCAGGTCGATTGTTTGCCGTTTCGGGATCCCTAACAGGATCATTACCGACAACGGCACACAATTTACGAGCCACACCTTCATGCAATACGTCCAGGATCTTGGCACCAAGATCTGCTTCACTTCTGTTGCTCACCCAAGGAGCAACGGTCAAGCAGAGAGGGCGAACGCTGAAGTACTGCGCGGGCTCAAGACCAGAACTTTCGACAGGCTGCACATGTGCGGAAAGAATTGGATCGAGCAGTTGCCGGTGGTTCTTTGGTCGATCAGAACGACGCCAAATCGAGCCACCGGCCAGACACCTTTCGCTCTTGTCTATGGAGCAGAAGCAGTTCTCCCCACGGAACTCGTATACGGATCGCCACGAGTGCTTGCTTATAATGAGCTTGAGCAAGAGCAGCTGCGCCAAGATGACGCGCTGCTCCTCGAGGGGGATCGTCTTCAGGCTGCTGTGCAAGCTGCTCGCTACCAGCAAGCTTTGCGCCGCTATCATAGCCGCAAAGCTAACGCCAAAAGCTTCGAGGAAGGCGACCTTGTTCTTCGGCGCGTTGAATCCGCAAAGAATTCAAACAAGTTGACGCCGAAGTGGGAAGGCCCTTATCGGGTGAAACGGGTCACCAGGCCTGGCGCTGTCCGCCTTGAGACCGAAGATGGCATTCCAGTGAGCAATTCCTGGAACATAGAACATCTTCGCAAGTTTTATCCGTAAGGCGCGATTGCCGGACCCGTTCCGACAACCACCTTTTGTACAAGCCTTGCCGCTGTCGCATGTAACACTTTGTACAAAGCCGGGCGCAGCTCCCGTGCGTAAATAAAAGTCTATGTGCCCTGCACATCTTGTCAAATTCAGTGCATTTCTATTTTCCTTGCATATATATCTGACACCTTGTGCAGCGCTAGCCCCCGGTAAGCAATGAAGGACCTCAGGGTCCCATGTCATTATTTTCTCTTCTTTCTCATCAAAGAGAACGTTCCTCCGCCCACAAGTTCACCCGGGGGGAAGGAGGAGAGAGGATAAAAGTCTGGACTGCGCGTCGTTCAAAGGAAACTGGCCTTGCC